>NC_056736.1:463496053-463556053 GCF_019279795.1 Protopterus annectens
GAGGGACAACGCCCAGAGAAGTCAGCAATTTAAAGTACAGGGTTACCATGACAGGTGTTATCTGAAGTGGAGGGACTGAGAGAGAGAGAGCGCGAGAGAGAGAAAAAGAAAAAAATAACAATGGTCATTTTTAAATTGCCCATTCCTGGCTGCTGTGCATCCCTGGCTGTGACTCTCTTGCCCCAAATCTCCCCCTGTGTCTTTGCCTGGGTGGATACTGGACCTAACCAAAGCTGTACTCCCTATTGTTTTTGCAATAACCACCCTGTGCCGTTTCAGCTTCCCTTGAGGAAACCGCTCCTGAGAGGCTCCCTAAAGTTCTCAAGAAACTCTCTTGCCCCGAATCTCCCCCTGTGTCTTTGCCTGGGTGGATACTGGACCTAACCAAAGCTGTACTCCCTATTGCTTTTGCAATAACCACCCTGTGCCGTTTCAGCTTCCCTTGAGGAAACCGCTCCTGAGAGGCTCCCTAAAGTTCTCAAGAAACTCTCTTGCCCCGAATCTCCCCCTGTGTCTTTGCCTGGGTGGATACTGGACCTAACCAAAGCTGTACTCCCTATTGCTTTTGCAATAACCACCCTGTGCCATTTCAGCTTCCCTTGAGGAAACCGCTCCTGAGAGGCTCCCTAAAGTTCTCAAGAAAGTATGTGTGTTTACAAAGCCTGATAACTCCTGTAATTCTACTAGCTGAGGTCATACTCTCCCTGCCTGGAGTGCCAGCAGCCTACCCCCCCCAACTCTACTCCTCTCCACACCTCTCTCTTTTTCCCAGCACTGTTGCTCCCTACTCCCCTTATTTTCTTAGCTCTTTTTCCCTAGTGAGTAAATAACTTCTATCCACTAGAGGATATCCCTTCCCCTTGACATTAGACTTGTTTCTGATCTTGACATTCTCTCTTTCTGACTCTTAGTTCTCACATCTCAGTCACTCACTCTTTCCCCTGACGCTTTTAGTCCACTTCCCCACCATATCTAGGCCCTCTCCACTCACCCATATACTACTTACCCTTCTAGAACACTGCTCTACTGACAGTTTTTCGCTCCTCTTCTGCTCCACTGGGCTCAACTACCTTATAACTTCCCTGCTGTCTACTTCCATCACACTTTTACTTATTCCCTCTCATCACTACTTACTCTAGTTTCACTCTACCTCCTTTTCTTCCCTCTTTCTCCCCCTCCTATCGTCATTCCCTTCCTGCCCACTATCTGTGCTCTTCTATTACATCTTACCACTCTATCTCCTTTGTGTGCTTCCCTCTTCTCTCCCCCTCCCTTATTGGAGGTTACCACATTGCCCCCCCTCCCCAATATTGTAGTCACTTCTCTCGTCCTCCCTGCTCCCGCCAGTTTTTCTTTCCCGCCCCTCCCCCTTCTGAAATTATAAAGTCCCTCCCTACTCCTGGGCGCCATTTTTAAATTGCCCGTTCCTGGCTGCTGTGCATCCCTGGCTGCGAGTGTGTTTTTCAGTAACTTGGATTGTGCATATTTTATACTATTGTATTTCTATTTGTATTTGTGTTTTTCAGTAATTTGGATTGTGCATATTTTAGATTACTGTATTTCTATTTGTATTTGTACTGCATTTCGCTTGATATGGCTGTGAAGGATTGTAATAGATGTAGCTGATGGTTACTAATACTATCCCAAGTGATGCACTAGCCTCTTACAATTGATGTTATTTACTAGCTGCTACGCACCTTGTTCTGGGAGGCTAGGAAGTTTCACTACTGTATGGTTGAATTAGCAGGTACAGAATTCTCCTGTTGCTAGGCTTATGGTGTTGGACAGCTGGGATATTTATCTACTGCATTGTTGACATAGCTACAATAACCCTGCTGCTACACCAGCCTCCGCAATCACTACTGCTTAATTATTGCTCTGCATACTCTCCTTGAAGGCTAAGGGGATTACCGTGTGTTTGTTTTATTAGCGACGCTAGCCCTGTTGGTGCGCTAGCCTCTCGCATGTGGTTTTGGTTAATCCAGTCGCTGTTGTTTCCTGTTGATTGTTTATTGTACTGGAAGGCTGAGAAGGTTCACTATTTTATTGAGGGGTTTTATTGTATTTGTTTTAGTAGCGACGCTAACCCTCTCGCATGTGGTTAGGTCAATCCAGTCACTGTAGTTCTCCTGTAAATAAGCTTACTGTATTGGAAGGTCGGGAAGGTCCACTAATTATGTTGTGTGGATTACCTTGTGTTTGTTTCTGTTAAGCAACGCTAGCCCAGTTTAGTACGCTAGCCTCTCGCATGTGGTTAGGTTAGTCTGGTTGCTGTAGGTTTCCTGTGAATATGTTTTTGTACTGGAAGGCTGGGAAGATTACTATTATATTGAGGGGCTTACCTTGTGTTTGTTGTTAAACGACGCTAGCCCAGATGGTACGCTAGCCCTCGCATGTGGTTAGGTCACTCCAGTCACTGTAGTTCTCTTGTGAATATGTTATTGTATTGTAGGGCTGGGAAAGTTTCACTGTTGTCTTGAGAGGTTTACCTTATGTTTGTTTTTGTTAGCGACGATAGCCCACTTGCTTCTTGTGAATACGTTTATTGTATTGCAGGGCTGGGAAAGTTTCACTGTTGTATTGTGAGGTTTACCTGTGTTTGTTTGTTAGCGTGTTTGTTTGTTACCTGTGTTTGTTTGTTAGCGACGCTAACCCACCTGGTTCGCTAGCCACTCGCATGTGGTTAGGATAATCCAGTCGCTGTAGTAGTTCTCCTGTTAAAAGGTTTGTTGTACTGGAATGCTGGGAAGGTTCATTATTGCACTGAGGCGTTCACCTACTCCTCCTGCACATGCTTATTTTCTTCTATTGTGCCTATTGCTGCCCACTGAACAATGTTAAATTGTATAATGCATGATAGATTTTCATGTTGTTTCCTGTGAATAACAGTGGAACTTGCCTGTTTTAGTCATACCTCCATATTTTATACAGTAGTAGTTAAGTGTATTTTATCTGTAACTAACAGACTTCTACCTTCCTTCCTGCCCTCCAGCTCTCTTGCCCCGAATCTCCCCCTGTGTCTTTGCCTGGGTGGATACTGGACCTAACCAAAGCTGTACTCCCTATTGCTTTTGCAATAACCACCCTGTGCCGTTTCAGCTTCCCTTGAGGAAACCGCTCCTGAGAGGCTCCCTAAAGTTCTCAAGAAAGTATGTGTGTTTACAAAGCCTGATAACTCCTGTAATTCTACTAGCTGAGGTCATACTCTCCCTGCCTGGAGTGCCAGCAGCCTACACCCCCAACTCTACTCCTCTCCACACCTCTTTCTTTTTCCCAGCACTGTTGCTCCCTACTCCTCTTATTTTCTTAGCCCTTTTTCCCTAGTGAGTAAATAACTTCTATCCACTAGAGGATATCCCTTCCCCTTGACATTAGACTTGTTTCTGATCTTGACATTCTCTCTTTCTGACTCTTAGTTCTCACATCTCAGTCACTCACTCTTTCCCCTGATGCTTTTAGTCCACTTCCCCACCATATCTAGGCCCTCTCCACTCACCCATATACTACTTACCCTTCTAGAACACTGCTCTACTGATAGTTTTTCACTCCTCTTCTGCTCCACTGGGCTCTACCCGCTCCGTTCGCCCTACGGGCTCACTCCGCTCCCCTACCCTGCCCCCAATTTCCACCCGCCCCCAGCACATCTACCTATATACCTCCATACACCACACCCACTGCTAGTCTATTCCAATCAGCAACATACATCTAGACACACACCCCTTTTTTTCCCGCCAAAACTAGCCCTCTTACAAACCCCTATCATCTTCTATCCTGGCCTAAACACTCCTCTTCCACACCCACACCACACCACAGCCCCCACATGTAGTACTACTCTCCACAACTTAATACTACATAGGAAATTCACCTGCTGCTCTATAATTAGTGTCCTCTATATACCATCCAACTCTACTCACAACTATTATTCTGTCTTTTTCCTCCAAATATGCTTGTAAAACTCTGTCTCATATCCCTTTCTCTTTTCTTTCTCCTCTTTTCACTCCATTACATCCATCTCTCCCAACCCACTTTTTCCCTACACTTCCAACACTTTCACATAACTAAATATCAGAACTTACCTCTCCCTCAATCATACTCTATTATTTCCCCTTATCTTTATCCCTCCAACTATCTCCTTTTATTCCAATACAAACTCTTCTCCTACCATACACTCCCCATCTTTATAACTACTAGCAAATCCCTCCAATCTACAACAGAAGCCAATATCTTTACCTTACTATCTGCCCACATACACTGTTCGATACTATATCATATTAGTACTCTCTTGTCTGGTGATATCCACCCAAACCCAGGCCCCTCCTCTACAACAACTACAAATAAATCCTTACTTTTTACTGCATTCAGTTCCCAAAGTATAGTAAATAAAGTCCCAAACCTCCATGCTTGGCTCATACACAATAAACCTGACATCCTGTCTATATCTGAAACCTGGTTAAAACCACATATAAAAGACTCTGAAATTATTCCCCCAAACTACTCCATCATCAGGAAAGACAGGCCTCTCAAAAAAGGTGGTGGGGTGGCCCTCATATATTCATCCTCCCTAGCAGTCACTCCCTACAATAAACCTACTCCACACTTTAACAATGCTGAACTTCTCCTTACTCTACTACAAATCAATAATCACAAACACATTTGTCTAGCATCCCTTTATATACCCCCAGGGGACAACATCTCCACACTTGAACATATCCTCTCTTGGATTTCTAGTAACATTACCAATGAAACCATAATCATGGGAGATGTAAACATCAACTGGGCCTGCATTCAATCTCCAACAAACTCCTCAAATATTAACCTATACAATTTCTCTCAACTAATCAATTCAGTAACTCGCCCTGCAAAAAACCTCTCCACTGGAAGTACACTGGATTGGATCCTTGTCTCCCACCCTCACTATTTCTCCACCAGTGACACCCTTCCAGACTCCCTTAGTGATCACACACCCACTTTCACCAACAGACTTCCCACTGTTCTTCAACAAACCCACAACTATATAACTATCCGTGACCGAAAAAATTTCAACCCAACTACCTTTGTAAACTCCTTAAAAGCAATTAACTGGAACTGTCTAAAAACCTTTCCTCTAGACATAGCAGTGACACACTTTAATACAACTTTCTTGACATTACTTGACTCTCAAGCTCCCCTAAGGACAAAGAGAATAAAGACTAAATCAGCCCCTTGGCTCTCTACACACACTCTTGCTACCATGAGACATAGGGATAAAGTCTGGGCACGCTACCAGAAACTCAAAACAAGTCTGCTCCTTAATGAATATAAAATGCTTCGAAATAAAGCAAAGAAACTCATCACCTCTGATAGACGAAACTATTTTTCTTCACTCCAAAACCAAAATAAAAATAACCCTCAGAAATTCTGGAAGGATCTCCAGTCTCCTTCATCCTAGTACACCAGATACTCCACCCTGACTCAAATGCCTCTGAACTAGATCTGGCCACCCAATTTAACTCATTTTTTATTGATTCAATTGCAAAACTGACCTCTTCATTCTCCAGCTCCACTATGCCCTCTAACACCCCCCCTACCCCTTCCGCCTCAAACCCTATCCTTCATCACTTCTACTTCCTGTTCCCCATCTTCTAACTCCTCTACCATTTCCACTACCGAACGTGTACTCCAAACACCTCTACCCTCCAACTCTCCCTCCCCCAACTCCACTTTCCTCTCATTCAGTCCCATGTCTACATCCTCTATAAAGAAACTGCTTCTAAAATTGAAACCATGTACCAGCCCTGACAATATACCTTCCTACTTTCTTAGTGTAGCTGCTGAAACACTTGCATATCCCATCAGCATCCTAATTAACCGTTCCTAAAGAATGCACAGTTCCCCAAATATGGAAACAAGCATATATTATTCCTCTCCACAAAGGGGCAACAATAACAACATCAACAACTTTAGTCCCATAGCCATCCTGTCCCCATTTCCAAAATCCTAGAAAAATGTGTCCATCTTCAACTCCTCCCTCATCTCCTAGAAAATCACCTTATAACTCCTACACAGCACGGCTTTAGACCTAACCACAGCACAATGACAGCCCTCCTCTCCTTCCTTGAAACAGTAAATGGAGCTTGTGATTCTGGCCTAATTGTCTCTACCTTATTACTAGACCTCTCCAAAGCCTTCGATACCATCTCACATAGCCTGCTCATAACTAAACTCTCAGAACTTAACCGCTCTTCCTCTTCCTTGCAATGGTTCTCTAGTTACCTATCCAACCGGAAGCAAGCAGTAAGATGGAAAAAAACTACCTCCTCATTCCTTAGTACCCCCACAGGTGTTCCACAAGGCTCCATTCTAGGTCCTGTTCTCTTCAACATATTTATAAATGACTTCCATAAATCAATCCCATTCTCTAACATCATCCAATATGCTGATGATTCAACTATCATCTGCTCAGCCACCTCTATCTCTACACTTCAAAACTAACTCAAGATGCCTTTTCTACAACAGAGCAATGGATGTTACAAAATCACCTAGCTCTTAACGCCTCCAAGACCAAGCTAATGATTTTTACTCCTTCTAAAGCTACTCATCTCAATCTGAACACATTTTCAATCACTAGCCAAAATAACTCTCCCCTAGAATTGGTGACAGAGACCAAGCTACTTGGGGTACAAATAGACAACCAACTTAAATTTACCTCTCATCTACAAAAAAATATCAAAAAACCCCACCAAAAACTTGGTATGCTTTATAGACAAAATGCCTACCTTACCTCTGCTACTAAAATAACACTCGCTTCATCCTTCCTTATCCCCTCCCTTCTCTATGGTGCCCCACTCCTAACTAATCTGCAATCCTCCCTCAAAAAACAACTTTCCTCTTGTTACAACAAAATTGCAAAATTTGCCACCAGCCACAAGTCTTCCACCCACCACTGTTTCTCCCTCCAGAAACTAAAATGGCTAGAACTTCCCAATCAACTCACTTACACTCAGCTAACTCTAGCCCACAAACTTATTCTCAACCCCTCCCTCTGTCCTTCCCTTTCATCCGCATTTGATATGCATCTACCCAATAGAGTATTGAGATCAAACAATCAAAACCTACTCAAAGTCCATAAACCTACATATCCCCCAGGCAAAAACCTTCTATCTTTCAACCTAGCTCGCATCTGGAACTCCCTTCCTTCACTCATCCGCACCACCTCTAATAACTCTGCTTTCAAAAAATCTCTTTATACACATCTAGCATCACAGTGGGAATGCTCCTGCTCCCACCCTACATAACCTACTCTTCTCCTTCTCTCATCCACCAGTGCTCTGCTTCATCTTAATATACCCAGATTTCTATAGAAGTTATTAGATAAACCCATATATTCTCTTCTTCCTCCACTTCATCATGTCACTGAACCTCCTCTTCCTTTCCAGTAACTAATTTTTCCTAACTACTCTGTATTAAATGGATATTTCTGAGCTAATAAATATTATTATGTACTTTCTGCACATTGTATTTAGCTGTTACATTTTTTGCTTTCTTTCTCTTTTATCTATTGTTAAACTTTAAATGTATGTGTGAATATATGTTTGTAAGAATGTAAAATGTATTTTTGGAGCTTTTCTCCCCAGGACTCCATTGAAAACGGGTTCCTTGTGGCCCAATGGACTATCCTGGTAAACCAACTGCAATAAATAAATAAATAAATAAATAACAACATTAATAAAAGTAACAAAGCTCAGGGTTGTGTTACAGTGGAAAAAACATAGAAGGTATATGAAACAGATATGTATTTACTTGCATGTAGTATATGGCATAGAATAATAGAATGTATAATGTGAAAGGATTTATATGTGCCATCAGTAATTGTTCCTGTAATGATGTTCTGTTCAACAACTGCTCTGGACAATAGTGTCAGTCCATGTGGGCAGTGGGACATACCTGTCAACTGTGCAGATCAGCAGTGAATGGCAAAGATGTGACCCATGATATCTGTGTTCTGTACATTACTGTGGCCAATGGCTAGTGGGGGTATTAATACTGCCATGATAGACACATGGGTGTGAGACCACACCACCTGCAGGACAGTCATGTTAAAGTGTAGCATAGCATGCCCAACTGCCATAGCAGTATAATATGCTTATCTAAAATCTGTCACCATATATACCCCCCTAATGTTATTCTGTGTTCATATGTGCCACCTGTCTGTGTTGCAGCAAGGCAGAACAGTTCAGCTGTGAAGTAAAGAGAGTTACAAGAATGTGGACCAGATGTTTGTAAGCACCCCACATACAGATACATATATGTGTGATACATATTCACAACTGTGTGTGTCTAGGGAACCTTGAACAGTTATACATACATATATATATATATATATATATATATATATATATATATATATATATAAACAACACATAATGATAACTACACATATATGCACAGATGTATATATATATATATATATATATATATATATATATATATATGGATTTACTTCATAACATCGAAATATCATAATACTGAAACTCAAAACACTGAAACCAAAATACTGAAACTTCAAAATCTTGAAAACTCAAAATACTGAAACTCAAAATACTGAAAACACATATTATGCGTAAACTCAGCTTAAACAACATAAATCATAGCAATTTCTGCCAAATATATGCAGGGCAAGCCCCTGCACCCACCCTGCTAATTAAATATATCAACTCAGGTTGCACATAGTGTAGTTAAGTCCAATCTTGGAGTAGATATATTTAATTAGCAGGGGTGAGGGGCTTGCATATTTGGCAGAAATTGCTATGATTTATGTTGTTTAAGCTGAGTTTACGATAATATGTGTTTTCAGTATTTTGAGTTTCAGTATTCAATTGAGCTTTCAGTATTTTGGTCTTCAGTATTATGAAGTTTTGTCATTTTCAGTATTATGAAGTTTCAGTGTTATGAAGTGAATCCATATATATATATATATATATATATACACACACACACACACACACACACACACACACACACACACACAAAAACAGGCACATACACACATATAAGTAATACTGATACATGCAGGTATACCCATATGTATATATATATATATATATATATATATATATATATATATATATATAAATGTCAGTACATGTCCCCTGCCATGACATGTGAGAGAGAACATCACACATCAATACACAACATATCTACACACCAGTACATGGCTGCAAAATGGAGTGTGGAGTGGTGCGTAACCAATGCTGGGAACACATCGCAATTGTTTGAGAAGGTGCGATATATAGGTTGGTGAAGGGTATTAGGCACATATTGGTATTTAGGTTTGGTTGGGTGACAAACAAGACAGCATACACGGCTGGTATATGACACATGTGGTGGTTAAACACTGTGGATGTGTAGTTCCATTTGGAATGTAGAGGCCCTTGAGCCCCCTTATGGGAACAAAGGGAATATGGTGCCCACCCATGGACAGTCACGACAGCATCTACATGGACATAAAGGTGCCTGGGCTATGGGCTGAGCAGGAGAAACATGCATGTTGAACCTTGTGTATGTGTACTGCATGCCTCCAGGTGATGTTGCACATACCCCATGTCTCTGTGGAGCTCCCTATGCACAAGACCCTGGACCTAACTGGGTGACAGACATATGTCTGTGTGTGGTCCATGGGGGGGGCACCATCCACTGAGGTGGTTCCACATGAAGGAAGTGCTGGAACAGTAAATAATGAGGTTCCATGGCAGATGAGGTGTGGACTGGTAACATGTGCACATTAGGTGGGAGCAGTGTTCCTGCTGGCAAATAACCCCTAAACATACTGTTGTGTGACTGTCATGGAACATATGTGGGTTGTAATAGTCCACACAGTCCCAGAACATGTCCAACAGCATGCATAGATATTCCCAATAACACAGAATGGCAGATGTGTAGCAATCACATAGCAAGCATACCACATGTATATGTGGAAACATAGTGGCAGTGACAATGGCATTCAGGTGAAATACTCTGTAATATCCCAGCAACTCTAGTGTCCCCACAGGGAGCATGTCTATAAATACATAGCAGAAAGTGTTGTACAATACAATATATGTCCCATTGGTAGATATATCTGAGACATACCACTTGCATTGTGTGAACATTAAGTTGGAGCTGATATGGTGGAGGGAGACTGATATGTGTATTGTATTATGGTAAATGTGCCATATGAGTTGCTCAGACATATTTCCATCTTTATGTCTTTCAGGGAGCATGATGCACCCGAAGAATCCTGCCTACAGTACTGCTGAGGATGACATAATGCTCACCAGCATCATCCAGAACTACCAGCTGCTGTTCTCAAGGACAAGCTAAGACCAGCATGAGCGGACAGCCATGTGGAACAATGTGGTCCACAGGGTGAATGAGATGGGGATGCACAGTCATACATATGAGCAGGTCCGCCATCATTGTAGTGACCTGCTCCACCATGTATGTCGCCATGCCACTGCCTTGTGGGGTGACCATCTTACAATGGGGTAGGGGGCCATATTCATCCCCCCCTCACCAGAGTTAAGGAGCTTCACATGAGCCTGGTAGCACCTGCCCACCCACAAGAGTTACAGACATATACAGTCATGGAGGGGGGTGCTACCCACACACCAGACATGGAGTATGCAGGTAAGGTTCCAGGGCATATCAGTCGACCACTGTTGTGCATGCATCTGTACAGGTACATCATGCATATGTGAGATGTGGAGTCTGTTGCTGTGTAGTATTGATAAGCAGTTATGCATAATCTGCAGTACTGTGGACTTCACCTGTTGTTTTACTGTAATATTGCAGCCACCCTGTAGCATTGCCACAGCTGCGGCCACTGACATCAACTCTATCTCATCTCAATGTAGGTACCACTGGGATACCAGCAAGACAGTGGCTGGATGCTGGTGAGTATGGTTTAAGGTTATGCTTGTGCAATTCACTGTGCATGTCATAGCTAAGGTGTAGGCCATGTACACTGCATGTTGTTGAGCACCACATGTCCTGCATGCTGACATGTGTGCAATTACAGGTTTGTGTGTGATACTGCACTGCACCATCACCTGCTATTGTGTGTGTTAGGAGGGTGCTGGAGCTGTCTGTAGGTGTTGTCTGGTGGAGTGTATGTGTTGCCATGTATGTCAACTGCATGTGTGTATGTCTGTGTGTGTGGCCATGTCTGCACACATGTGTTTTTGTGTATGTACTGTTTAGTGGTGATGTACAGGTCTTACAGTCTGTTCCCTGTTTTTCCCTCACAAGTTGCAAGGTGGGGCTGGGTCCCTCCTGCAGGGAATCTGATGTCACTGATACAGACAGTGACCATGAGGATAGGTGTGTTGAGGCACAGGCAGGGTCATCAGTGGCTGCCGCTGGGCCACCAATTGACGTTCCACAAGTATCCACATTATCCATGCTCACAATCACACTGCCTCTACATACTCATCACCATTGGCCTTAGCTGAGGGACAGTCTATGGTTGGCATTGGCCAGGATAGTGTGGTATCTATGGCACATGTGTCAGAACACAGCAGCCATATCCAGATGTCTGCCGAGGTATCACATAAGCAGATGTTCAGGGGTGCTCATCGGAGCATTGGTGGTCATCATACCCCTGGCAGATGTGCCACATCTATATCAACCACATGCATGTTCCAGGCTGTCATGGAGGCACAGGCACAAATGGAACAGTACACCAGACAGGGGCTAAGGGCGCAGAGGGCTCATCACACTTCTGTAATTGACAGCATGCATGACCTAGCAGGTGCCATTCGTAATTACACCGAGGTCATGGATAGACAGTGGGGTTAGACATTGGATCTCATCTACAATGTCAGGACAGGGCAGGACAGTTGCAACGGCCACATGGACATATGCCAGCAACACCAGTAGCTGGAGGTTGCCCTGGATGTCCCACCAGTCACAGCCGCTCCCATAGTGGCAGTACCAGGCCGAGCACTGTGGGGGGGGTGTTGTCCACAGACTGTCATAGCAGACCATGTGCATGTGGCCCTGGCCAGTCTCAGGAAGGACCTGGATCCAGTGGATGTCTGGGCGACAATACTCGATTTGGCTTTGTACCAGATACTGCCTGTAGCCCCCCTGCCAGGCACAGGTCCCCTGTCCATGGCCATTGACGGTGAACTGCAAACCTTGCCAGGTACAGTCTGCAGCTGTCTCACAAATCCCTGTATAGGGCAGCTACATGGTGGAACTGTGTGCATGCAGACACACACACATAAACAACAAACCAAGGGCAGCCACATACCTGCACACACTACATCACCATTGGCCCATAACAGTACTCAACCCCGTCACACACGCACACACACACACACACACACACACACACACACACACACACACACACACACACACACATGTTGTCAATTGTATGACTCAGCCTAGGCCTCTGGCAAACTAACAACACACCCTGTGCATATGATGATACCTGTGCCACTTCCTGACATCCGTAACATTGATGCAGGGACAGGCTAACATGGTGCTGATGCACAGGGTGACTGTATAACAGTGTAGTAATGGAAAACTGTGTAGCATGAAGTAAGCAGTAAAATGAAATGCTAATATCTTGGAAGGTGTAGCTGTGCAGCCATGGTGCATCATAGCTGTAATTAACAATGTTGTATTGTTGCCACCAATATCTATTCTGATTGTATTGTGTTTGTCCATATGCCACATGGCTGATGGGTGTAGTGGTGTCAGCGGGCCTTCTCCAGTGGACACCGATAAGTGTAGTGGGTGGTACACATGACATGGCTGGGTACAACACACAGAGCCTTTGGTTTGGATGCAAAACAGGTACAAGACTGTACACATGGAGGTATGTCCCCATGCAGGTAACACATTTGTTGCCCATGTAATTCCACCAAGACAGGATAGGCACAACCACACATTGCTATATATGCAGTCTGGAATGTGGATGACATTGAACATGCTAACAGTAAGGTGTATGTCCCTTTCCCCACTCTACTGTGATACTCGCCTCAGTAACATGAGTGTGCCAATGCAGGTGGCATAGCCCTACGCTTAGGAGGGTGTGAGGCACTCAAGTACTGTGAATGGTGTAAACAACAACTAACAACCTGATTACATACACTGTACAGTATTACAGACAGCTATGTGGGGGAATAGCTGCAACAGTAACTGCAATGATGGCGGATGTGTCCACACCAGCCACACCCAATCAGATATAGCAAACCCAGTAGTGCTGCACACCTCTACAGTGTGGAGGAGGCCATTAACACATATATGACCTGTGAAGGACTGTATGTCCATGGGATGGCACCTGTGGAATGTTGGCATTTGCCAAGCAGTCCTGGTGGATCCCTTAACATCTACATACATTCCTACATGTTTATGGTGTACAGAAGCCTGCTATGATCTACATAGGCATTGTGCACCTCCTAACTCTCATCTACACCCATCATGATTGCGTCAAGGAGGTATACCAGGTTCAGATTGCATTCTCTGCCTTTGACAAGTGCAACATTGGCAGGGTCCCATGTGTTAAGATTACCAGTGTCATTGGCCATGGGTTCATTGTTGATACGTTCCATCTCCCTGCAGACCAGGGTCATCAGGCTACTGGGTGGTAGTTCCCAGCTGACATGGTGGATTTGTGGTCGTCCTTGCCAACATTGGTGAATCCATTGTCAGGCGTAGGCCTATTGGATGGTATGATGGATCCCAGCTACTTACTGCGCCTGCCCAGGGGGTTCCCCCAAGCATGACACTTCACTTGACTGTACTGCATGATATGTTAGTAATGCCAGCCTGACATCCTACAGGTGGGATGGAACACTTTTAACATGTACTGCCCTTGTCGTGTAGGGTCCTGGTTATGGGATCTGCTAAGGTTGTTAGTGTATTGCAGACCTGACGTGATTGGCTGTGGGGGGGGGGGATACCTATCCATGCCAGATGTATGTTGTTTGGGTCTCTCAAACCCATCAATGGTGCATGTGGACATATATGTTGTGGTTATGTTCCCAATTTCATCTGCAGATGTATGTCCATATATAACTATATAGATATATATGTGTTTACTTTTGAAAGGGAGACAATCATTTTTTCAAACTGCCCTCTCTGCAAACCGAAAGGACCACTCGATCATTTCTAATTGCACCACAGTTCAAAACACAGCAAATCTAAAAGCAGCTTCCCTGATTCTCGAACTGCAAGTTGGAATACATATTGTAATGCAGGGGGGCAAGCCCCCCTGCACCCCCCATCTGGGGGGGCTGAGCCCCCCACGACCGCCTACTGTGATATACTAACTCAGAGTTCGCACCACAGTGGAGATAGGCAAATATTCCCCATTCCCACTATAATGCCATTAGCACCCAAATTGCCTAATTTGCAATGAGTGAATGCATAGTGACATTCACTCATTGCACATTCGAAGCATTAATTGCAAGATTGGGCAATGCTGAAAACATACTTTCGGCCTTTCATCTTTCAGAGACATGATTTTCTCCCTTTGAAAAGTGAACCATAGATATGCTTACATAAATGCATTTTTAGTGCTGTATATATGTGGACATATGGATGTATACATATATATCTATAGATGTATGCATATCTATGTATATATGTATATATTCGCATATATATATATATATATATATATATATATATATATATATATATGTATATATGTATATATTTCTATAGCTATATCTACATATATAGATATGTTATAGCCATTTAAATATGAATATATATACAAACACAAATACATCTACATGGTGGAATACATTCCCTGTAGTGTTGAATACCTGGGCTGGATGATATGTATGTGAAAACATCATGATGATGCATATGTGCCATAGCTTAGTGGTAAATATCTTTGTGTATAGTGTACATAGTCCTGGTTTTGAGTCTTGCAGGAGCTGATTATTTTGTTGCTGGGCAGAACACAGTCCATTGGATACAGAGGGATTAAGGCACTTTAAGGCAGTTGTAAGCAGGTTTGCATGGGTTTGCATGACGGTAAGCACTGCTAACCTCCGGTTACGTTTTCATGCACTCATTTAGCTTTTAAATTGCATAACCTGTATAGGCAATGCTTAGCTCCGTACAAACCCATGCAAATAGGGTTACCGCCTGTCCCACTTTGTGAGGGACAGTCCCTCTTTGGGCAGTTGTGTCCAGACAAAAAATTGTAAAAATGGCAAATGTCCTGAGATTTTAGGACAAAATTATTTCCTATATTTTATGTAATAGTTGCATAAAACAGTTATTCTCTATCTAAAATACCTAAATGTTAAAAGAAACAGAACAAGCAGATAAATGCAACAAGAATAAGCTTTTATTTAGGCAAAAAAGTTAAGTTCTATCCTTTGTACTGACCGTGGGTATGTGTCGGCCTGTAAAATCTGATGTTTGTACCAAAAATGTCCCACTTTGGCCATTTGAAAAGGTGGCAACCCTACATGCAAATCTGCTTACAATTGCTTTAAAGTGCCTTCATCACCCTGTATCCAACGGGCCATGTTCTGCCCAGCAACAAAATAACCAGCTCTTACAAGAGCTCAAACTAAGGACCCTGCACACCCTAGACAGGGTGATGTACCACTAAGCCATGACAGATACAAAGAAATTCAATGTTTTCAGAAACATATCATCCAGTCCTGTCATACAACAGTACAGAGAATGTATACCAACACCTAGGTGTCTGTGTGTATAACTATATTAAAATCTAAACAGATACAGCATATCTGTATATGTATATACATATATATATAAATATATATTTTGTTTTACTAACTCTATATAAATATACATATCACTATATATGCACCTATATACATGCATATGCCTAAATAGACACATATATGTGTTGACACCTATACGTCTACATATACACAGCACGTTACATATGTGTACGCAGGTATATATCTATGTAGGTATATATGCACATAGTTATATATATGTTAGAAGATATATATCTATATAGGTATATATGGCCATACATCTGAAGATAGCAACTGCAGATTAACAAATACACATATGTCCACATGCACCATTAATGGGGTTGAGAAGCCCCACACACTATACGTCTTGTACGAATAGGCATCCCCCCACAACCAAACACATGCGCCCTGCAATACACTACCAAGTACAGTCTGCCTCCCATAGGACATGTAATATGTGGAAGCTATCAACATCCCCAGGATACAGATACACAGACACAGATATGCAGATACAGATATACATATATATATATATATATATATATATATATATATATATATATATATATATATCTACATGTGACTACACATACACATGCAGATATATGTACAGTAAGATGCATATGTAGAAGGTGCACACAATATGGAACAGCCACTATGCCTACATTTAACACCTGAACATCTGGATATTGTATGGGCTACCCATACGAATGTCAATAATTGCCTGCAACATATACCCATAGAAAGGTCATAGGAAAGACACCACACACAGGTTTGCAGAAATGGGAATTCTTTAATTGTGTACTATAACAGTTCTATATGTCATGTCATATACCTGTTCAGATACTGGCAACCATATAAACAGAGTACTGCAACTGTGAAATAGTTACAGTAATACAATAGTCTGGAAAGTTCACAACTGTTGCTGTCCAGGCCAAGCCCTTCAAATTGTACAATAGTGAAGACAGACTGGGCCACAGGATACCAAACAATCAACAGTATGTACTGCAGGTGTGCAGTTCAGCAGCCTCTATATGCACTCTGTACAAACTCCCTAGGAGGTAAAGACATTTTGTGATCAAATGGGTTGTAACTGGTACATAACAAGGCATATCAAACAGAACAGTCTGTATGACAGGAGGCAGTAGTCTTGCAGTACCCGAATTCATGTAAGTAATGTCAGTATAGGTGAAGTAGATGGTACTGTACATCCAGATATCTTGTGGCAGCTCACCCCTGATACCCCCACATTTTTTAACAACCTAGGTCATTTATGGTGCTTCCCACCTAGACTCAATAATACAGGCCCATATATCACTGTTACATACACTGTCCTCTGCAGCGCATAAGGGCACACATGTGCTGTGTAGGTGACGCCCACACATATATGGCCCCAGCCCCACTGTATGTGTGTGGGATACAACAGCAGTGGACTGATGGCAGCAATGGCAGTGTGATATAGTGACAGCTCACTAAAGAACAACTCCCACCAGCATGGCATATGTGTAAAGCTTGGCATGTAGGTGGAGGACAGAGGCTGGAACACAGGCACATATGTGGAACACTGTTGCCATACACTAAGCAAGGTGCTGGTGTTACCGGATAGTCTACAACATACCCTTAGTCAGGGAATTGAGGTTAGAAATAGAAATTGATGCAGCCATGTACTGATAGCACACAACACACACACTGCCAGTGTAATATCTGACACAGGACCTGTGTGGGTGGATGGACAACACATGATAGGCATACCTCTGTCCAGCAAGAGGATAGGCCCACAGTAGTGAGCTATGCAGACAGACTGCATTCCAAGGTACACTAGTATGTAGACACACACACCCTGTAATAGCAGTACTGTGCAAAGCATAGCACAGTTCTACTCACAGTCTGTCTGTAGTTCATGAGCCTCCTACACATATGTGGCCCCTCTGAATGTGCAGGTTCTCCTGTAAGAGGTATTGCTAACTGCTATCTGTAACACTGATGCCCACACTCAGGAAGGATGTCCATCACACAGGAAATGTAAAGGGACCATGCCCACATGCTGTAGGGATTTATAGTGGGTGGTTGCCATGACAGTGGTAATTGAAAGTAGTACACATTTGTAATTTTATATATATATATATATATATATATATATATATATATATATATATATATATATGGCTATCTGGATAAGTATATGTACATATATTTCCACCATATGTCCTGAACATTGAGTGTAGCCCTACCCCAGCCCCTATAGTCCCAAAGTCATAGTGCAAGGGGATGTCAGGTATGTATAGCAGGTATATTACTAGACTATTGCTAGTGTCATTGGCATTGTCTTCACAGACATGGTGTGTGTGGAAGGTGACATCTGCTTATAACATGTGTGCCACTGGCTACTGACAGACATCCTAAGGAAATCATTGTAAAGTACCGCAGCTAGCATGTAATGCCCCTGTGGAGTGCAGCAGATATATCAGCCACTATATGTGGAACTTTGGACACATCCTGTACAGTCCAGAGGTATACACATAATCCCTTAGTGCACAACATGTGTACCAGGCCTGACAATATGGATGTAGACAGCCATGTAGATGGATATAACACATAACGACTGGTATACTTTTGGCACCATAGGTGTTGGATTCACACACTCCTGTCTGGCCTGACACATAATGACTGCTGGTAGAGAGGTGCCATGGACACATACTACCCACTAGATATTGATGTACATCTGTACAGCATCCCACTGCTCTGTCTGACATACATGACTTTTAAGGAAGCCTGGCAGGAGTACATCCAGCAAGTATCTGCACATGACATCCCACTGGTTAAGTACACTAAGCTGCTAGGCATGTAACAATGCACTGTGCAGGCTACAGGCAGACTGGCTCAACACTGGCCTACATCTTGTATGGGGGAATGCACATGTACCTGCATATATAGCAGGCTCAACAGCCATGTCACAGCACAGGATAAGATACACCTGTGTGACAGTGCATAACCACAACCAATGTGAACACAGCCACATATGGTAAGCTAGTATAATATTACAGTATTTGGACTATCTGTTCTACACCATCCTCATATGTGCCACTCACAGAATGACCCTACATATACTGTGCTGCAACACAGTTTGGTCTGATGGCTGTCTGTGGTATGGGACATGTATGTGTATGGCCCTACAAACATGTATGGCAAAAATGGTACCCTAAAGTGGGGCGGCATGTAACATCTGATAGAAGGGAAGCTATAACAATGACATCTACCACAGTCTGTACACAGGTTAAAGAACATATTAACAATACACACACTGCCGACATTCACCATCACTACACAGACCTCAGTACTGTACAAACATCCACAGAATGTCACGCTTATGTCATGAAATATAACCCCTACTGTATATGACATGTGTAGCAATCTGATATATCACTGGCTTGTTATCAGATATGATGACACTATTTATGGTGTACAGAACATATGCACCACTTCATGCACGACATATGTACAAAGGTTGACAGAGGTGTGGCTGACAGCACATACACAGGGACAGTATAGACATGTTGCTGTGATAACTTCATATATTTTCCATTGTAACGGGGTTTGTTGCAACATATGTCCTAGAAAGTCAGTAACTGTCATGGCCTTCATCATCTACAGACTGCAATCCTCACACTACCTAGGCATTTGTGTGCATATGACACATGGGTTGAGTGTGTGCTCTGGGTAATAGTGGGGTTGCTAACTGTTACTGGCTGGCCTTGATGTTACATGTATGGGTATGGCTTTGCACCCCAGCCTCTCAGCTAATTTAGATCTGTTATCCCTGTATGTTTAGGAAACGCTGTATAGATTCACCAAACACTCCAAAGCCCAAGTCTCAATTCCACTGAGAATATAAAGCCCAATTTGATGTGAATGAAAAAATACAAATTTATTTTAAGCTGTTAAAGCCATACGCTTTTCGCCGGCTAACAGTCCGACTTCTTCAGAAAGAACAAACAAGCAAACAGTGCCTCCCCTTCATTGAGAACATTTAAACAGTTCATTAATTGAGAATAGCATGTCACATGATTGAACCTCATCTGAATTAAAGTCCCAGCACTAAAAAGCACTAGGGGAACAATGAACAACTAAATGCTCATGTAATAGTAATACAATACCAAAATGTTAAAACCATATTACATGCAATACAGGTTGCCAGATAAAACAGTGTGTACATACACACTTGACAAATCTAGGACATGTAAGTCAATAAAGGTTTTGATTTTAGTCATAAAAATTGAATGTTTTATAATAGCTACGTTCATTTTGACAGTTCCCACCCATACAAATAGAAAAGGACCATTATCAAAGGCCAACTTGTATGGGCAGCACGGATGATATCTAGAGACCCTGATTTTCTAGTGGAATGTAACTTCATGGCCGACCTCTTTATCAGCAGCGGATACCCACATGACCTAGTTTCAGACCTAGTGGAAGAGATCCAATCTAAGAGACTCTCAGGTTTTTATGAACCTATCCTTAGTCAGTGGGGTGGAAATATGACAACATGATCATAGAGTATAGAAAAGGCACCTTACTCATTCCAAAGTTTGATTATAACTTATACTATGGATGCCAGAGCCATTTTTACAACAGTCATGAAGAACTGGCCCTTGATCCTGCAGGATGAGTCCACACATAAGGTGTTTGTGGACCCAGGATAGTCTACAGGAGAGGTTTGAATATTGAGGATATACTGGAAAGAAAACCAAAGATTCACAGTAACAGATCGGGCATGTACAAATGTTCCATGTGCCGATACTGTGGATACATAAAAACAGGGTCAGTTTTTTCCATCAATGAGGTAGTCTTCCACTTGGCAGGCAAATTCAACTGTAATAGTACACAAGTAGTGTACTTATCCCAGTGTGTCTGCTGTCCCGCTTTCTATGTAGGCAAGACAGACAGAATATTACAAGATCGTATATATGAACACCTGTATGCCATCAGAAAAGGCAAAATGGAGAATGCTCTAGCTAAACATGTCATGGAAAACTTAGGCCACAGTTTCACATTTAGTGTTATCGACCAGGTTAGTTCCAACCCAAGGGGGAGGCCACACTCCCTTGTATTTAGAAAGTAGGGAACTGTGGTGGCAATTAAGGCTGGATGCATGTCATGTGCCTGGCCTAAATGGTTCTTTGAACCTGGCTTGCTTACTGAAGTTAAAGAGGCTCAAGAGATGACCCGTAGCAAAATCATTCCATACTGGAGGGGTTTCTACATGTCTTTCATATTTCCTTGTTACTAATAGTCACCCTTTATTATTTTTTTAAATTACGAACATCATTTGAGCCTTTACCTGGTTATGTCACCTGAGTTATTATATTTTTACTTTTATTTACCAGTAGGATTCAAGTTCCCAATATACAGCTAACATAAAAGCCCAGATTACACGCTTAGGCAGGTTTACAGGACTCAGTAAGGGAATATATGGAAAGGGGGGGCAGTAGGTACTGGCACCAAGTATTGTACAGTGTTGTCAGTTTGGTCCACTTCTTACCGGACTATGTTCTTGTAGTAGATACTATTTAGTGTCATCTAGTTAGTCTGGCAACAGTGGAGAGGGTTTGGGGGCACTAGTTTCTCAGAAGCGGGTTCAATAGAATGGAATAGAGTGGAGGTTGGCAGTGACCAACTACACCCCAGAGATTGTTATTTATACTTACACCGGGGTAGTAGTATCAAGAAGAGTTACAATTCAATGTGCATTAGCATCATTGACAACTTGTTATTGCCATAGGATAGTAGTTTCAAGTCAGGATATGCATATGTCTGGCGAAACAGTAATAATAATATTTTTTATAGCTTATGGATACAGCTGTCTTACTTCAGATTCCCAAAGGAGAAGGTTTTTTCCACCTTTTCTGGTGTGAGACTATCTGGCCCTGCGGGCCATTTTAACAACAAGCAGTGTGTTCTGTCTTTAAAATCTTAAAAAAAAATTTCAGTTTCCAAACTTGGCAGTGGGGGTTTACACAGCTGTCTGTTTTTATGTTTTAAAATTTTTTTAAACATTCAATTTTTATGACTAAAATCAAAACCTTTATTTACTTACATGTCCTAGATTTGTCAAGTGTGTATGTACACACTGTTTTATCTGGCAACCTGTATTGCATGTAATATGGTTTTAACATTTTGGTATTGTATTACTATTACATGAGCATTTAGTTGTTCATTGTTCCCCTAGTGCTTTTTTAGTGCTGGGACTTTAATTCAGATAAGGTTCAATCATGTGACTTGCTATTCTCAATTAGTGAACTGTTTAAATGTTCTCAATGGAGGGGAGGCACTGTTTGCTTCTTTGTTCGTTCTGAAGAAGTTAGCCGACGAAAAGCGTATGGTTTTAACGGCTTAAAATAAATTTGTATTTTTTCATTCACATTGAGTTGGACTTTATATTCTCAGTGGAATTGAGACTTGGGCTTTGGAGTGTTTGGTGAGTCTATACAGCGATCCCTGTATGGTTGGCATTGTGATCTATAGTAGGGCCACTGTAACCACAGGTTTCAAACACTCATAATAGACACAAGTTGCAAACACACACAGCTGTTATGTCTGGGAGTAGAATCCCTTCCTAACTAGTGTATTCCATTACAGCACTACACAGTTATAGTACGTGCCATGGACATTACTGGAGCATGTTTTCCCCAAAGGTGCATTTCACAATGAATGACATCAGCAGGATTACAAAAGTAGGGCATTTCAACTGTACTGCAAGTGACTAGCCTAAAATGCATTACACTCTACACAGATAGTGAGACACACACAAAGCATCCACAACTGAAATGTGTGGGAATAGAACCCCTGACCAAGGTCTATACCATACTACAGCATGGAGCTGGTATAGGACACACCACACAGATTACTAGAGAAACCCTTCTCCAAAGGTGTATTTCACAACGAATGGTATCAGCAGGATTACCAAAGTAGGGCATTTCAACTGTACTGCGAGTGACTAGCCTAAAATGCATTGCTCCCTACACAGACAGTGAGACACACACAAAACAACCACAACTGACATGCATGGGTATATAGCCCCTGACCAAAGCCTATATCACACTACAGCATAGAGCAGTTATAGGTCACACCACAGGAATTACTAAATAACTTTCTCCCCGAAGTTGTATTTCACAATGAATGACATCAGCAGGATTGTCAAAGTAGGACATTTGAAATGTACTGCGAGTGAGTAGACTATAATGCATTGCTCCATACACAGACATTGAAACACACACAAAACATCCAGAACTGCCATGGGTGGAGATGGAACCCTACCACAGTTCTAAATCACACTACAGCAGTACACATTTACAGGACACGCTACAGAGATTGCTGTGCTGCAATCTTCCCTGAGGTGTATTTCTAGGTGGGTTACATCAGCAACTTTGCCAAAGTTGAGTATATGAATTCTAAGGAGTGTGAGTAACCAAAAAAAGCATTGTTCTCTACTCAGTCAGAAGCACAAAGACACATGCACACAGTTGCCAAGTCTGGGGTTAGAACACATACCAAACTACTTTATCACACTACAGCAATGTGCAGCTACAGGATGCACTACAGAGATTGCTGGGTCATGACTTTCCCAGAGGTGTATTTCTAGGTGAGTGACATCAGCAGCCTTGCCAAAATTGAGTATATGAATTGTATGGAGTGTGAATAGCCTAAAAAGCATTGCTGTGTACTCAGTCAGACACACACAAATTCACACGCAAACACACACAGTTACCAGGTCTGGGGGTAGAACACCTATCTAACTATGTTATTATACTACAGCAGGACAGAGCTACAGGACACGCTACAGAGACTACTGGGTTATGACTTTCCCAGAGGTGTATTTCTAAGTGAGTGACATCAGCAGCCTTGCTAAAGTTGAGTATATGAATTGTACGGAGTGTGAATAGCCTAAAAAGCATTGCTGTGTACTCAGTCAGACACACACAAATTCACATGCAAACAAACACAGTTACCAGGTCTGGGGGTAGAACACCTATCTAACTATGTTATCATACTACAGCAGTACAGAGCTACAGGACACGCTACAGAGACTACTGGGTTATGACTTTCCCAGAGGTGTATTTCTAAGTGACTGACATCAGCAGCCTTGCTAAAGTTGAGTATATGAATTGTATGGAGTGTGAGTAGCCTAAAAAAACATTGCTCCCTACTCAGTCAGACACACACACAAACACAGTTGCAAGATCTGAGGTTAGAGTACCTACCTAACTATTTTATCACACTATGGCAGTACACAGCTACAGGATGCACTACAGAGATTACTGGGCTATGACTTTCCCAGAGGTGTATTTCAAGGTGAGTGACATCAGCAGCCTTGCCAAAGTTGAGTATATGAATTGTACGGAGTGTGAGTAGCCTAAAAAGCATTTCTCTCTACACAGTCAGAGACAGGCAGACACACACACACACAAACACACACTCACACAGTTGCCAAGTCTGGGGTTAGAACTACTACCTAACTAGTTAATCACTACAGCAGTATGCAGTAATGGGACATGCCATGGAGATTACTGAGCTACAGCTCTCCCAAAGGTGTATTACACATTGGATGACCTCAGCAGGCTTGTTCAAAATAGTGCTATGGGGAGGGCAGTGTGTGCATAGGCCATAACCCATTGATGTAGGGGTTGACATGCCACATGCAGGCACACATGGTGGCATATGTCACAGGTACGTGTATACAGCTACTAGATGACTTCTTCCTTGTACAGTCATGTTGCACAGCTGGCACATGCACCACATAGTCTGTCATGCTGACAGATACTGGTGGCTAGTATCTGCAGTGAGTGACATCTGCATCTCATGTGCTTGGGGACCTTTGGCTGTGTGCTGGGTGGGACAGGTCCGTATGGCTACTTGTCATGGTCACTCTGTTCCACACATCTATGTCTGTCTACCTTTGGCTTATTATAGTTTGTTGTCCTTACATATATCTATGTATTCCTATGCACTGCGTGTGCAAGGCAGGATTGATGCATACTGACATGTGTCTGCACTAAGAACTACAACTGCCAGATAAATGTCTGGTCCACTGGGGTTAGCAGACATGGCCTTCATGTGTTTAAGTGTATGAGGATGCCCAGTATGACCTTTCAGTATGTTGCTGACTGACATTGCCTTCATTCCGCCAAGTGTGTGAGCATGCCCAGTATGGCCATCTATACTGCATGTGTGGATCAAGTCCAGGTAGTTTGTACTGCTGTGCTGATCTTTGTGTTGTACACCGGTAGCATGCTGTGTCTGCAGGGTATCCATCGGTCATTTGGCATTGACTGTTGCTACATTTCTGCATAGCAATGGGGGGACACTTAACTGTTTCTACATTTCTACACAGGAGTGGGGGGGCACACCTGACTGTTACTATAAGTCTACATAGGATGGGGGTGCACACCTGACACTTTTACACATTTGCTAGGACTGTACTGGTATGTCAGGTACTCCATTTCAGTCTGTAGTCTTACCTATCGTGCTGGCTAGAGGCATACCAGTGTACTACAGATCTTAGCTTTAACTACCTACATATTAGTTTCTGACTTTCTAGCATTCACAACTTACATCCAACTGCCTGGCCTGCTGTAGTCTGTCTGTGTAGGCCTGAGGGAGGGGTTATCCATAAGGCTCATTCAGAGGCCATAGTACAGCATTTGTTTGTGTTTGTCTACATGTATCCTGCTGGCTGTAACTGTTGTTGGGTATGTGACCCCCCCAACTGGCATGTGTGAGTCACTTACCTTGTGGGTATCCTAGTATTGGGGGTGGTGCTGCAGGGCCGCCTATGTTGGATGCAAGTAGTACACTCCCTGTACATAGTTGAGCACAGGTAGTGTTATGTTTGGCAACCCTTTTCCTGCATGTGCGAATCAGAGAGAGGTGTCATTCCCTGGGTCCCTACTGTTTTAGTGCATGTGCTATGCATTGCCTCTTTGCCAAGGCCAGGGCATACTGGGCACACCTTCTTCTGCCTACTGGGGCAGGCTCAGGTTGTTCCTCCTCCTAGTCACTCTGTGCCTGTGCAGGCCTTGGCATTGGTGGGGGGCTGTGTGGCCCTGCCCATGTTGTTCCTGCTGCAGCTGTTTCCACAGGATCATATTGTGTAGCATGGCACATACAAGGACAATTTGGGTACATATAATTAGTGAGTACTGCAAGGCTCCAGCAGATGTGTCCAGGCACCGGAATCATGACTTGAGCATCCCAAACACATGCTCTATTATGATTCATGTTTGTGTGTGTGCCTCATTATGGAGTTCTTGTTTGTGTGTGTGTGCATTTCTGATGGGTGTCATCAGCCATGGCTCCAGTGCGTATCCAGCATCCCTCATTAAGTGACCGTGTGGGATGTCCCCATTGGCAAATGTCTGGTACAGCTGTGTCAGATGTCAGATGTGGGAATTGTGGTAGCTTCCAGGGCAGCCAGCACACACATTCATTATTATGCCCTGGGCATTGCACATGACCTGGCAGTTGATGGAGGGGAAGCCCTTGCGGTTGATGTAGACACTACCCTGCTCACCAGGTGGTGCTTTAATGCATATTTGCGTGCAGTCTATTGCACCCACTACCTCAGGGTATTCTATTTAGTGGCAGAGACACATATTTCTGGCCAACACCTCACGGGTGATGGGGAAATATAAGTGCTCACCGACATGTGCTGACATGGCATTCAGGAAATGGTGGAGTACCCTGGATGCTGATGCCTGTGAAATCCCCATCATATCCCGAGTTGGCCTTTGGAAGGTACCTGTAGCTAGTATTCCTAGGCCTACATATAACTTGATATCCACTGGGATGAGTTCCCCTCTGTTAGTTCTGTGTGTGAGGCATGGCCGGCACAGCTCAACAATTTGCTGTAGGAGGTCTCTGTCCATCCTATAGCACTCCACTATCTCCAGCTCATGTAGCCCTTGGTAGGTCACCCTGGGTCTGTACACTCTTCTCCATCTCCTCATTGTGTGTTGCTCAACAGCATTCACATCCTCACCACTCTCAGCCTCTTGCACATGCATGTTTATGATAGCAAAAGCAGCCCCTAACATTTTTTCTCTTGCTTTCGTTTTGTAAAATGTTCCCGTCTGTATACACTGGTGGTGCAGAGTTTTTGGGAAAAACAAGGGGGAAAGGTGTTTGCATAGTTTATAGTGGTGTACTGGGCTGGGCTGGTCTCCTGCCTGTGTACTTGGCTGATTCTGATACATTTCACCTGTCAGCTAAGCTAGTTCTCCTTGATTACCTTCCTACTGCTGTTTTCCCTTCCCATTGCCTCCCTGTTTAAGCCTGTGTGTGCACTGCACAAACTGAGTGCTCAAATGTGCACAGAGCTGCTATTTCCTGGTTTAACTTCCTTTTTTTTCCTGTAAAACCTGGTGCACCGCATGCACACCCACTTACACTTTGTAAAGAGTGCTAGGCAGGTTTAGACACACCACTAGCTTAGCTGTGCTAAGCTAGGAACAATCCCCAGCCACAGGGCTCCAATCCACTTATAGTATGCCTGACACACACATCCATGATGTTACCTATAGCCTAGTCTTGCAACCAGCTATTTCTACTCTTACACTCTTGGGATCTGCCTCACACCCTGGAGAAGTCTGGGATTCACTATCCTTCCCCTCATTTGCATAGGATTGCCTGCTAATGCATAGTTACATGTCTCACACTGAGCCTCCCCCCTTAGCAACCATTACTCACTGGCCAGGTTGTCTTATGCTGCCATTGACTTGCATGGAAGAATACTAATTTTAGTTAGAATGCTTATTTTAGGTTTATTTTATTATTTTCCCCCGATCCCATTTGCGTGCCGCTGCCCTATGCTTAAACTGGAAGATCGGCGAAAAAAAAATAAAATTTTTTTTTTAAAATATTTTTACACATTTTGCAATGCCAATGACCTTCTACTTGGCCATTGGCATGCTTCATCAATAATATGCAGCCTTTATTTGGAGCTGTCATAGCTCCATTTTGTAGTTTGCAGAAATGTACTCGGTTACTAACCGAGTACATTTCTACACAGTGCACTCGTCCTGCACGGACAGCTGCTGGCTTCCTGGATCACATATTACTCTCATTTGCATTGTTTTCACCTGCAAATGAGGGTAATTTGCATACAGGAGCTCAGTCCATGTGGGATTAGTCTAAAAGCTCACGTGCATGTCCCGAGAGCTCGTTCCTGGATCGCATGTCAGCCATATTGTTGAAAATAGCTCTTAGACTAATCCTGCACGCTATAAAGGACTTTGCAAATCCAGGGGACTGTCATGAATCCTTGTTTTAAAACAATAACAAACAAAATTAATGCATATACTCTTTCCTTTTCTAAAGTTCAGCTGCCCTTAATTTAAGGACACTGTTGATACTAACATGATTATTCAGTCCCGGTCTTTTAGTTGAATCCAGCCTAAGATGCCAGTATAGTTCTTTGTATTCTAAAAGGGCTTCCCAAAGTCCACCCCTTGTATCTGGTTTCACTTGTTCAAGTACAGAGAACTTGAAAATACCATTCTTACAATCTTTCTTATGTCTAAATAAAGCATTTGTGTCTTTTTTCTAGGAGCTCTCATACAAGTGTTCATATATTCTTGTTTTCAGTGGTCTCTCTGTCTTGCCTATATAAAAGCTAAGGCATGTCTGACAGACACTGATGTACAAAACCCCTTTGCTGTTGCAATTAAAATGTTCCTTAATTTTCATTTTAAACTTACTGGATGGGATACTGATACTTTCCTGCTCTAGAATGTTACTACATTGTTGACAAAAAACACACTTGTATGTTCACCCACTCTTGTGGGGTCTAACTGTACTTTTATCACTACCATGGTTTTCCAGCATTTCCTTTAAATTCATATCTCTCTTTAATAAATGTTGATACTGATGGAATAATTTTGTTGGTTTCACTATTTATAACCAAAAGTTTCCAGTACTTCCTAATGATGCTTTCAATTTCACTGGAATAAAACGTGTGTGTGTGTGTGTGTGTGTGTGTGTGTGTGTGTGTGTGTGTGTGTGTGTGTCTGTGTGTGTGTGTCTGTGTGTGTGTGTATATAAATGCCATTTCATAATTTAGCCCTTTATTTTCCACATTATGATTACTTTGTGGTAAAGATTTCCCCAAAACTGGGTTATATTTTCCTTTCCTCCCTTGGTTCACTTCTTTCATCAATTGATTAATCAAGTTCTTGGGGTACCCCTTCTCTGAGAAGAACCCCTTCATCACATTCACTTCCTCCAAGAAAACCCGGTCATCACTGCACATCCTTGATGTCCTAATTAATTCCCCCTTAATAATACCCTTCTTTTGATTATAGGGGTGCTCACTCTCAAAATGTAAATAGGAGTTCGAGTGCGTGGGTTTTCGGAAAATCTTGGAATGAAATTTCTTCTCTTTCCTAACCTTATATATGGTCATGTCTAAATAATTCATGAATTCTTGTGAAATGTGCCAAGTGAATTTCAAAAAGGAAGTTGTAGTCCCAATATATTCCAAAAATTGATTTAACTGGGTTTCTATCCCCTTCCAGAAAAGACAAATATTGTCTAAAAATCTAATGTATAAGGAAATATAACTATTCCACGGGGTTTCGAAAATGAATTTCCTCTCCCAATAATATAAAATCAGGTTTGCTTACAGGGGGCACATGGGGCCCCCATGGCAACACCTTTTCTCTTGTTTATAATATTCCCCTGTAAAACACATTAAATTATTTTTCAATATTAATTCCATAAATTCAGTTAATAAGTTCCTTTGTTCATTAGTCAAATAACTTATTTCATTCAAAAGGTCCTGAAACCATTCCATCCCCTTAAGGTAAGGGATGCTGGGGAATAGTTCTATCACATCAATAGTCACCATACATACTTCATCTTCATATTTATCATGTGTGACTTTACTTAAAAAATCCCAGTAGTCCTTTGAAATGTGTATTAAAGATGTTACATAACTTTTCAACATTGTATCTACATATTTAGCCAAGGGTTCCAGTTTGGAGCCCACTCCTGCCACTATTGGTCTAAAAGGTGGCCTCTCCATATTTTTATGTGTCTTTGGGATTCCAAGCACTACTGGGATCTTCGGCCTAGTTACTGTCAAATAATCTAATACATTTTTGTCTATAGTACCCTGGAAAAAAATGATCATTAATAAAATAGTCCACCTTAGAATAGGCTATAGATACTTTGTTTTCAGAAACAATACTGCATTTGCATTCATCATTTAAAATTTCTAACATCCTAGTCTCATAACCATTAGTACCACAGCACACCCTTTGTCAGGTTTCATTACTCTGCAACCTCTATTTTTCAACATTTCAACCACTCTTCTGTCACTTTCCAAAAAATTAGTTGCAGATATTGGTCTGTTGTTCAGCTTCCTTATCTCATTTTCTACCAGTTCTTCAAAAAATTTTTAAAGTGGGATTTAAAGGGGGGTTGTAGGTACTTTTCCTAGCCAATTTGTTGGTTTGTCCTGTTGTGTTCTTAAATAAACATTTTAGAGTTAACTTTCTCAAGAATAATTTCAATGAGAGAATTTACTGTGCTCAAGGGTCTAGTGAGGACATATTGAAACCCCTTTGCAAATAACTGAAAAAAAGTTTCATCTACAGTTAAATCTGTATAATTAAATATGTGAAAATTGTCTTTAATATTCACCACTTTATTATGTGTCCCCAGTACATTCTCATTATTTTCTGTCTGTCCTCTCACTGATTCCATTGATTGTTTTTGTGGAAAGGTTTCTGAAAGTTTCTCCTTCTTAAATTCGCCCCACCCCTCCTCCTGTTGTATGTGTTTCTGTACTGTCAGTGGTTGTTGGTTCTCTGTTTCTCTGCTATTCTTTCACTTCTCCTGGGGTCCGGGGGTGTATTGTCTAAAGGGTCTAAAGGGTCTCCACCAAAAGGGGTGGAAGTGTGTTCATAAATTACTTCAGACACTTCATTGTTGTCACAGCACTCATCATGATCTATAGTTACCTTGCTACTAGGTGGTGGGGGACATGCCCTCCCTTCCTTGTACTCAAGTCCCTCTTCATTTTCTTTATTTTCCTTTCCAACACCCTGTTACAGTGTTTATCAACTTCACAAAAATATTAGCATATTTTGTTTTTTCAACATCAAACATTGTCAGAAGTCACTTTCACATGCAAATTGTTGACTTCTGTCAACAATTTGTCTCTCTGTTCACAGTAATTTCTCATCATGAGCTTTAAAAGTTCTATACCGCAATTGTTAAACAACTCTATCAGTTCTTTGTGATAAATACTGTTAACATCAACATTGTTCGGGTATTTTACAATTCTCAGCCCTTTAGGCTCCCTTCATACATTTATACACTCATTTAAATAATCTATCTTCATTTGCAACACCTTAAGTTGCATTAATTTGTTTTTAAAAGTCAATAATGTGTCCGTATATATTTCAGCACTGGGTTGCTGAGTTTTAAAAAAAATTAAACACTTACTAGCCCATACCGAAAAAGCAAAGATACTGTTATTGTTGTTTAAATAATTAAGTCCACCAGTACAATGCTCCTTTGGAGTATTAAAAGTAAATGAAGTTGCTGTCCCTCTATTTTCTTGGCTGTTCAGCCCGGGTCCGCTGTTGGTCATGCTCGCGGACATCACATTCGCATCTTGTAGTTGGTGGTTATTCTCTGCCTGAAACCGCTGTTGGTTCCCTGACAGACTGCTGCACACAACGTTTTTCTGGATCAGCTGATTCCACCAGGTCCAGCAACCTCTGAAACTTGGTCCAAGTGACTGGTTTGTCCAAATTCACCAAGGAATTGTCAGTAATTCCTCCGGTTAACAAAGCAGGTTCCGGAGACTCCACTATGGTGTAAAACAACCAAGAAGCAGAAAAAAAGCACCAAAAGATAAACTGTTGAAACAAAAAAAATTGTAGCAGGCTCCAAACCTTTTGTGTAGTCCAGGATATATGAAATAACTGTTGAAATATCACAGCGTAAACAATTCCACAAGAAGTTTAGGCTCCAAATCTTCTTTAATAGTCCAGAATATATAAAAAACTGTTAAAATATCACAGCACAAACAACTCCACAAGAAGTTAAGCACTTTCACTTAGGTCTATCTCAAACTTCATCAGAACATGGAATAAAATCAATCAGTCACTTTTAAACAAATTCAAAAATTATCAGCCAATAGTACCATCTCATGCATAATTAATTGAATAAATTCATTCCCCTGCATTCTTTAAAGCCATAGTAAAGTGTATGCTGTAGGTTTGGAGCCTGCTACAGTATTTTTTGTTTCAACAGTTTACCTTTTGGTGCTTTTTCTGCAACCAAAGACATATTACTTTTGTGGAAAAGAAGGACATTTGATTAATAGTTGTGTCAAAAGAAATGTTATATACGTGGTAAAACAGGACATGAAGCAAAAAAAATGTGAATGTAAAAAAAGGTAGATTTATGGATGGATTGAAAAGATGATGAGTTAAGTATTATAAATCAGAGTAAAGAGAAAGAATATGAAATGACTGCATATTTGTTAGAAATAGATGAAACTTCATAAAAAGGGGGATACTGAAAAATGAAGGAGATGAATTAGAGGTAGAATCAGAAGTTAGTGATGAAGAAGAAGATACAAACTGGAAAATGGTGAGAGGAAAAAAGAATTCCATTGGTAGAAGAGCAAAAGATAGAAAAAATGAAAATTTAAAGATATTAATATAAAGGAGAAGAAGAAAGGGGATGGATAACAAATCATTTCTTATAAGAAGTTAGAATAGGATCATACCTCCTAAACTAAGAATACAGGAAATTAATAATTTAAGAATTCTTTCAGTGAATGTTACTAGTTTGAAAAATATAAAAGGATAGCAATTTTAGAGTAGTGTAACAAATGTGATGCTGATCTTATTCTGAAGGACATAAAAATGTTGACATATGAAGAACAATTATAGACACAAACATATGTTATGAGGAAATTATATGGAAAGTAAGGAATAAACAGTGTTCAGGAATAGCAGTTTTATGTAGAAAAGTAGCGAAAATGTTGCATGTTATATTAATGAAATGGGAAGATTAACAATAATAGACATAAGATAGCAAGAAAAAAATTATACACTATTGCTATATATGCTAATGTAATAAGTAATGAAAGGGAACTCTATTTTAGAAAATATTTTATTATATATTTGTAGCCATGGATGTAATAATTACAAGAGACTTCAATTGTGACTTAAGGAGAAATAGAAGAAAAAAAGTAAAAAAAGAATGAAAGTAATGAAATATAGAAAATTGGCTATATAAATAATAAAACATGCACTTACAGGAGAAGTACTTTAAAATCTGAAATAGATTATTTTTATTATCAGAAGGAATATGTATAATGGAAAAAGAAGAAAGTATTGCAACAGGTTCCTCAGTAATTTGACAATATGATAATAAAGACAGGCAAAACACAAACTGTAAATCCAAGAAGACAGGGAAGAAACCACAATGCAGCACCAATAAATACAACACTTGTAATGAGGTCGAAAGAAGCGCTTTTCATTTATTGCAGTGAAGAAACTTCTTCAGATAAAAACAACAGCACATAAACAGAATTTAAATACAACTGCAATGTACAACTGCAATGAATTGTTCAATTATCCAGTTGAGTACTTAAAGTAAAATCACTCATTTCAAGCAGTACAGGTTTAAAAAACAACACACATAACTATGTACTACGAGAAGGAAAATAATAGCAATGCAGCGCTACTCTAACTAGGAATAGATGGTAAAAACTTGTGGATTAGAATTAAAAAGTATATGTATAAAAATGAATATAAAAATAAACTAATAATGAAAAATCACTTTACAATGAACCAAGTACATAAGAACTCATTAGGAGTGTACTTGTGACTATAATGCTCTAAAGGTTTATGAACTGTCATACTAAGAAAACAAAACTTATATCCATAAACAATGACTTAAGGAAGGTTACCTATTAAGGCTCTTAAGTTTAAGAATGCTGCTTAGTGAGTAGCTTTCATTCAGGCCAGATGCATTATAAGCATTTAACCTGATTTGCCAGTACAACTCTAATTCTTCTAACTTAAGAGGCATCGGACCTCCCCTAGGATCTTGAAGTACTTGGTCAATGATCAAAAACTTGAACATGTGGTCGGGGTATACTGAGATATGTTTGGCTAATGCATTTTCTAGTTTTTGTTTCCTAATTGCATACGTGTGTTCGTATATATGGTCACAAATGCATCGTTCTGTTTTGCCTATATAAAAAGCAGAACAGAACTGGCACTTAGCTAGGTAAATCATCATCTTGGAGTTACAATTTGCCCTCAGCTTCAACAGGTATTCATGGTCATGTACTTTGAATCTATTAGATTCAGTAACTTGCTGGCAGTAATTACACGCCTGGCATTTATACATGCCAGCTGTCCTCACCATTCTAGTATGATGTTGTTCAAAGAAGGCTTTAAGATTCTTGGCTCTTTTATATGTAACAGCAGGGTGGTTGCCTAGTTTCTCATAAACATTATTGTCACTCTTAAATAAATCCCAGTTTTTACACAAAACCTGAAAACATTCACTACTGTTGAGGTTGTAAGTTGTTATAAAAGTGACACATGGTCTCTTACGTAAATGTGTAACCATAGAATCATTCACAGGCTCAACAACTAAATCCTCTACTTCGTTAGGGGGGAAGTGTTCTCTATTCAAGATTGGTTTGTAAAACTGTCGCAGACGCTTAGAAGTCACTTCACCTATAATTGCATCAAGCATTTTGTCTGGATACCCACGGTGTGAAAACATACTTCTCAAGTGTCTGCATTTGACATAGAAATCACTGTCTAATGTAATAATGCGAGCTGCCTTTACCAGTTGTCCTTTAACTATAGCTCGTTTTTGATAAAATGGATGACAACTGGAGAAATGTAGGAATGAGTTGGAATAAGTGATCTTTCTGTAAATGTTAGCTATATATTTTTGAGAAAGAATATCCTTAGATAATAAAATATGGAGGTAAGCTATGGAGTCTGTGTGAAAAGTGGAGGTAAATTTCAAAAACTGAGTGGTTGTATTAAAATAATCAACCAATGTGTCGCTAACAGTTTGGTCACTATCTAACAAGATGAAAATATCATCCAGATAGCGAGTATAAAAGATTAACTTGTCTTTAAAGTGAGAATTGTTGAGGACATAAAGATGTTCCTATTGGGCCATGACCATGTTAGTGACACTTGCACCACAGGGAGAGCCCATCGCTACCCCGATTTTTTGTAAGTAAAAATTATCTCCAAACATGAAGAAATTATTACTTAAAACTAAATCCAACAATTCACGGACTATGTCCAACTCATTTCTAGTACTACCATGAAATCTCAACACTTGATTAACCCAGTCTAAGGCTATATCGTGTGGAATACAAGTGTAGAGATCTTTGACGTCAATGGTAAGAAAATTATACCTGGCGTCGAAAACTATGTTGTTAACTTTATCAAGGAATGACCAGCAATCTTTGCATATCTGGGTGATGTTAACCAGATATTTCTGTAGAATGTTGTCCACGACTTTCGCACAGGGGTAGGTGGGGGAACCCTGACCATCAACTAGAGGTCTCATAGGGGGGGTTGTGTAAACCCTTGTGGATTTTGGGAATCCCAAACAAACACGGATATCTGGGGTAAACTGTTGACAAAAAATTATTTCCTCTACAGAGTTCTTAATGTTGTTATAGGCCTTGTTGGTTTCAGAGCATGAGCTGATTGAATAAGAGGGACTATCAAGTAAACAGAACATCCTTTCTTTATAGTCAACCCCGTCAAAAACCACCAACCCACCTCCCTTGTCAGCTTTACAAAAACGAATGTCGTGGAGTTTAATTAAGTCTAGACATTCCTTTTCTTTTTTTGTTTCAACACTCTTAAGTTCAATGCCTCTTAAGTTAGAAGAATTAGAGTTGTACTGGCAAATCAGGTTAAATGCTTATAATTCACCTGGCCTGAATGAAAGCTGCTCACTAAGCAGCGTTCTTAAACTTAAGAGCCTTAATAGGTAACCTTCCTTAAGTCATTGTGTATGGATATAAGTTTTGTTTTCTTAGTATGACAGTTCATAAACCTTTAGAGCATTATAGTCACAAGTACACTCCTAGTGAGTTCTTATGTACTTGGTTCAATGTAAAGTGATTTTTCATTATTAGTTTATTTTTATATTCATTTTTATACATATACTTTTTAATTCTAATCCACAAGTTTTTACCATCTATTCCTAGTTAGAGTAGCGGTGCATTGCTATTATTTTCCTTCTCGTAGTACATAGTTATATGTGTTGTTTTTTAAACCTGTACTGCTTGAAATTAGTGATTTTACTTTAAGTACTCAACTGGATAATTGAACAATTCATTGCAGTTGTATTTAAATTCTGTTTATGTGCTGTTGTTTTTATCTGAAGAAGTTTGTTCACTGCAATAAATGAAAAGCACTTCATTCGACCTTATTACAAGTGTTCTATTTATTGGTGCTGCATCGTGGTTTCTTCCCTGTCTTCTTGGATTTATAATTTGACAATATGGTTGTAAATATACCACAATAATGAACATATAAAGATAGGAAAGGATACAAAAAGAATAAATGAAAAAGAATTGAATGAAAACTGAAAAAATAAATTATTTATGGAAGGATCGTATTGCTATAAAAGCATTTTATGTTAACTGGTCAGAACGGTAGATTGCTTTTAAAAGAAAATGTAAAGATAGTTATCTAGTTTATCAGAATAAATAAAGAAAAAAGGAAAAGCAGGACATGAAGCATAAAAAATGTGCATTTGCTAAAACACTTAGAGATATGATAGATAATTTAGAAAGTAATAGTAGAAATTATTATGAAAAGGAAAAAAAAGATGTATAAGAAAAGTGATGAGAAAATGAAGGAACTGGTGTATAAACAGTCATTTTTATAAGGAAGGAAAGAAGTTTCTCCTCATCTAAGTAAGATAGTGAAGAATGATTGTATCATAATAAGGGAAATGAAAGACAAAAGAAGTAATATCAGGAAAAGTCCACAACACATGAAAATTGTTGTGAGGTATGTGGAAGAAATGTTTAGTAAAAAAAGAGACATAATGTGAATATATGGGAAGTAAGCACATTTTCTAATAAAGAATTTGAAAAATAAATCACACTATATGAATTAGAAAAGGTGTTTAAACAGTTAAATGTAGAATCCGAATTTGCTCCTGATGATATTAGGTTTGAAATGTACAGAAATCTAGAAGTATGGCAGAAAAAATATTGAATATGTGTATTTAATGAATGGTTAAACTGAAGGATTAATGTATAGGGAAATGTTCAGTGGGATATTAAAATTTATATGGAAAATTGGAGAAAAAGAAAATATAAAAAACTGGAGACCAATTGTTCTAAATAATGCATGGCATAAACTATTTATGAAAATAATACAAAAAAGATTTGACAATAAGATGCAATATAATAGAGGAAAATTGGAGAAAAAGAAGATATAAAAAACTGGAGACCAGTAGTTCTAAATAATGCAGAGCATAAACTATTTATGAAAATAATACAAAAAAGATTTGAGAATAAGATGCAATATAATAGAGGAAAGTATATACAGTATAAAAGGAAAAGGATGCCAAGAATTATTAATGACAGTGAGAGAAATTATAGATGATATAAGTAGTAAGAAAGAAGTTATAAAATGTATAGTAGGTGATATTAATAAAGCATTTGATTCAATATAGCATGATATATTGTAGAAAATGATGGGTATGTATAATGTTGATAATAAAATCAAGCTAGTGTGTAGAACTGCCTATAAGAATAATAAAGTAAGAGTTTTAGTAAATGGATGGCTAAGTAAATAAATTGATATGAGTAATGGTATAAGACATGAGTATCCTACAAGTAGTATTTTATTTGTTTTAGTCATGAATACAATAGAGAGGTAAATCAGAAAATTAAGAATGAAAACTATAAAATTCAAATGGAAGTTGAAATCCCAGTTATTATGTCATATGCAGGTGATATTATTATAACAACTAAAAGAGGATGAATGAGAGAAGTTATTATTTATTTAGTTAAAAGTTTATAGGAAAGAGGTATGATGCTTAATAAGGAATGGGTGATATAATAAAAATAGCAGATATACAATTTGAAATAAATATATGTTCAAGGGATACCTTTTGATAAAGAAGAGAATAAGAAGTGATGGAATATAATAATAAGGGAAATAGCATATTTAAAAAAGCACATTTTATTAATTCAGTATTAATAGGTTTGTTTGTGTCTTTTGGCTTTTTCCTGGTTAGGGGTCGCCACAGTGGAACTCCGGTCCGATAATGATTGGCAGTAGATTTTTTTACATGCTGGCTTGCCAGGCCTAACGCACAACCTTCAACGAAGGAATGCCCATTCATGCATGTTGCCATACAGAAGACGCTCTAGCTGAGAATTGAATGGGCAACATCTAACTGTAAGGCGACAATGCTACCGCAGCACCACCACCACAGTATTCAGCATTAATAGGTAAGGTAGCATATTTATCCAGTGTTGCCATAATTCCTGGAATGTATGAAAAACTTTTATTATAAATATTCTTCTCTTTTATATGAGGATAAATATTAAATCCCATTAAAAGTTGTATACTGTTGTTGTTGGGTCTTTTGGCTTTTGGCTTGGCTTTTTTGGCCACAGCAGAACTCTGGTCCGCTAATGATTGGCAGTAGATTTTACGTACCGAGTTGCCGGCCCTGATGCACAACCTTCAACGAAGGTACGCCCATTCACGCATGTTTCCACACAGAAGACGCTCTAGCTGAGAATCTAACAGGACAACGTTTTACTGTGAGGCGACAATGCTACTGCAGCACCACCACTATACATGAATAAATAAGGAGGATTAGCTTTGCTAAATCCAATATTTCATGCTGTTTCATTAAATTTGTATAAGGTATTGAAATAGCTAAATGAAAAAAAGAGAAATTAGTGGCAAATATATGTAAGTATAAGTACAACGAATTCTGGGAGAAATAAGAGACAAAAAATGAACAAAAGAATGCTTTAATAAAGAAATAGAAAATTATCAACAAAAGATAAGAATGCAGAAAATAAAGAATGACAAAGATGAAGAAAATAGAAAAATATGGTACGATAATATTATGAGGAAATATTATTGTATTATTTCATAGGAAGATATTCCAGAAGTATTGATTAAAGCAATTAGAGAAATTAATAAATAGTGTAGGCATTTCTGTGGAGGTGGGAAATAAAGATATTACCCATAAAGGCAAATATGTCTTACAAAAAGAATAGTGAAAGAATGTGTTTGTATTGTGGGGAAGAAGAAACAACAGGACATTTTTTTTTCTAAATGTGAGAGAGAGTTAAAAAAAATGAAATAAATTATGTAGAGATTTTTTTTAATTTCAAGAATAATGAGGCTAGAAATATAGATATGATCAAATATGGATATTGTAAAAACATAAACAAAAATTGAAAGTAGATTTAAATAGGAAATATGTTATATAGTTTGGATATAATGGAATGAAAGAATTAATGAAATCATGTTTAATGGCACCGGCATATTCTTACTAATTTTAAAGAAATTGTGTGTGTGTGTGTGTGTGTGTGTGTGTGTGTGTGTGTGTGTGTGTGTGTGTGTATGTGTGTTTGTGTGTATATATATATATATATATATATATATATATATATATATATATATATATATATAAATAAAGGACCTTTTCTGTTTTCCAAAGGTGCTCTTTGATCAGTTGCATCCATGTGAGCTACCACCAACTCAAGCAGATGAGACCTTGGTTTAACATTTCATCCAAAGGATGACACACTCTGGAGTTAAGCACCCCCAGCCATGTTGCATAGCAGTGTCAGCAATCACATTTTCACTAGGCTTATTTAAATTGCTTCATATCTTACATAACCCTTTAAAACAGCAGAACCAAGAAGAAATGCTTCAGGAGTTAAACAAGCCCCTTGCAAAAATAAATACAATAAATAAATATATAAATACAACAATAATCTCTGAAGAGTGTTTGCTATTTCTTTTCATATTGTTCCAGATGTGGACACCCCCACCCAACAATACACATGCCCAGTTTTTTCTTTCATCATATTTGTACTAACAAATTCCATCTATATTAGGAATAATGTGCTATCATTTAGCTGGAATGTAACAAACAGCAGTGGAGAGATTTATTTTATTAAATTATCCTTTCTTGACTGGGTAAGACCCACTAGACTAGCAGCGTCTTTTCAGGGGATACCCAAGGTCATATTTATACTATCAATGCAGAAAAATTCTTAATTCTTAAACAACCAGATTTAGTAGCATACTTAGGTGCTGAAGACACATGAATCTAGTGCTCATTCATTATCTATAAAACAAGATGTTAATTCTAGATTCTTCTCACAACCCCTGCTAGTCCCTCTTTCAGATTTACCAAGGTATTACAGCTTCAAACAATCAAGCTTGTATGGAAGGGAGATACTCCTTTTGCTTCCAATATCTACTCCACTAATTTAAGTATTTATGACGGGTCAGAACTTAGCCACATTAAATTCTTTAACTACTTACTTTAATCTGAATCTCACTCTGGCTGTGTCCCTTTCAGGAATCTACCAATATCTAATAGCTGTTCCCATTATTCCAGGCCTGTCCCTAGTCATTTTCACTGTCATAAGACATTCTTCTGCTGCCTTATTTTGTGTTTAGCCCCTATGCATAAAACATGAGCCTTCTTAATCTTGCATTTATTTTTTTCTAAATAATACTATAAATCCACGATTACATAATGTAAGGATAATGAATTCCTCACCTTAGGGATCCCTGCATAGCAATGATTATGTCAATCCTACTGACTGACACAGTGTAGTGCAATCATTCAAATGTCCTGCCATTTCACAATGTAAGCCTCAATCAAGCATTACTAAAATAATTTTAATTGTGTGATTTTAAAGTAATTGATTAAATCCGGCATCTCAAGTTTACCAGCATACTTTGAAAAGTATAACTTTTCTCTTGCTGCCCTAGTGCTTTTATAACCCTAGTTAAATATTGCACCTACTGTTTCAACCTTGAAAAGAATCTAGTAGGTAATAAAACTAGGAAAGCGTGTCTACATATATAATTGGCATAAAACAAACATCTGAACATCTGCAGAAACCATACCATTTGATCAATCTCCAACATTAAAAACCTTTTCACCCTTTTAACTTCAATTTCCATTAGTATGAACTGTAGGTTTCCCAAGTACTGAAGAATCTGATACCCAGATATCTAAATTTACAGTTGTCCTATTGGAGTGGATATTCTCTCCTCAGTCGCACTGAATGTTTAAATTTTAGACCAATAGCTCTAGTTTAGTAAAATTTATTTTGTATTCTGAGTAGTAACCATTCTTCAAAATGTCAAATTAATGGAGCAAACCTCACTGGTGGTTAGTTAACCCTACTGAAATACTACATACAAACAGGGAAAGTTTTATAGTGTGACACCATGTATAGTCTTCAAGTGAGGACTGCGTTACTAAAATTGCTAAAAACGCAAGAAGAAAAGGGCAAACAGGAATGGCAACAATGGGTGCAACTGACAATTGGTTTTCTTCAAATTAAACTCTAAGAAATTATCGCATACCAATTTATTTTTTTCAGGACTAACCTTTTAAAAATTTAATAAAAAGTTTCATCTGTCAAGGATGAAAATTCATCAGGAACCTAATTTGTCTTAGTACACTTGAAATAAAATTTAATTTCCCTCAGTCACAGGCTTCTTAACATCTAAGTTCATAATAATTAAGCTTCTTTGAGTGTCCGTTGTATCCTGCATTAAAATGGTTTTAAAATCATATCAAAAGTTTATCCTCCCTCTCACAAACCCACACTTAACCAAATGTAATAGATCCGTAAGCCACTTGGCTAAACTACCAGCCAGAATGGGCATAAGAAACACAGTGATGGCTTAAGACTGAAATGGGTGTAAAAGGCGATATAAGATGATGGCAGTACTAGAATGTTTACTTTTTTGTGATTGAGAATTGCCATAACAATGGTTTCAAATGAGAATGCTAGGATTCTGCCCTCCAGTAGGCTACTATTTATCAATTTAAACCATACTCAAAGAACTTTTTTTGCCACAAAACTAATAGTCTACCAGAATATTAGAACACCACAAGGACATTGACATTTTCTCGCTACACTGTCCAATTTTGTTCCAACAATCAGTTTATTTATGGATTCCTTCTGCTCTTGCCTCATTTGATGGGGTGGCTTTCAGTCTAAATATTGCTGTCACTGTGCTTCTGATTCATTAATATTATTTCTGACTTGTATATAACTGGAGATAATACTGATAAAAAATGCCTAAACTCGTACTAGATCCATGGATCACTACTCTTCCACCCTCATTTCATTTTAATAGATGGCTGTTTCCATCTTATGCTTTCAAAGCCAAATAGCCAGTGACTTTTAAGATGTTAGCTAGTTATCAGAGTACATTTCTGAAATTGTCACTGTGAAGTTCCATTTTTTTATCAGTCATGTATGTCTTAACACTATTCAGCCTTAAAGGCTAATCTGAATCTGAATCTCCTGAAGCAGTTTGAAGGACCTTAATATTTTTCTTACCATTTAGATATCCGTTTATTTCTTTCTCTCACATTTCTGATGGGTAATCCTGTACTACTCAATCTCTTTCTTTTGGTCATTTCATGTCTTCGGATTTTAAAGGGTATTCTTTTCTTGAATTTCCAGACTTCACTCCTTAAATCTGTCCTATTTCAGAAGCCAGACTGGAAATCACCAATGTGGTCTGCCCCATTTATTCATAAATTAACTGGTGCATGGTCATTCAAAAGGAGAGGAATAACTTCCTTTGCAGTTACTCTTTAGCAGTGTACTTCAGTAATGTAAGGTTTTGCCCAGCCTTGACTATCTGTGATACTTGGAGAAAAAACAGTGAAATCAAGATTTCTTTCAATGATTCAGCATGTAACAGCTAGGCCTACAAACCTACAAATAAGTGAGCAGGAATCTGTCAGTTGCAGTCAGTCTTATCCTTCTAAAACTAATTTTGACATCCCTTGCTTGATCACCCAAATTCTGATATCCCAACAAAATTATCTAAATCATAAAAGAAAACTAGATCTCTAAAAAGGAAGACACTTCCCATGTGCAAGGATCAGCACAGAATGGATCATAATGTAATTTAAAGACTATTGATCAGTCATAGACAAAATGTATACTGAGGGCAAAATAATACAAATGCTCCCCACCCCACCAAAACCCCCAAATATTACAGCTATGTGTATCTCCCCTTTGATCTGCTGCAATTTATTTTATTTGCATATGGAAACATTTTGAAATCAAAGCAACAGCTCTTTCTTTACCTTACTCCTGTACAACAAACTGTTCTTTGTGATACTCAAATCTTGCTATTTTTTGTGCTTGATTATATTGAAATTTGTATGCTGTTGGGCTACCACTAAGGGGTAGTGTCTACAAATGTAGGTTATGACCCTGAATTATTTTACTAGGTTTGTTAAAATCTTAATATTCTAACTCAGAATATTTATACAACTGTCATCATTATAAATTAAGTAATATGCCCTTAACAAGATAGCAGCTTCCTTATCTGCTCTACCTATTGAAATACTAATCCTCAGATCTTTGATAAAACTATTATTTCAATATAAACAGAAAACCCACATAGGGAATAAAAACTCACTTGATTTACTAATAACACATGATATATTGTACAGATAAAACACTCTCTCTGTCTTACTATTTTATCTACTAAAAAACATAACTTAACAAATATTTACAAGAAAGATGTTAGAAAAAATATACAAATAGAACTTCAGCTCTTAAACAAAGCTCAACAACCCAAGTATAAACAGATATTCAAATCCTTGTCCCTTGCTTCTAAGTAGGGAGGAACATTTCCCATTTTATTGTCTCTAACTATATCCATCACACAAAACCTTTAATTACCTTTGAGATAATCACACAGTCATGGATAAAAGTCCCATGTGATATGAACACCAGATCAGCATGAGAAATATAATTTTAATAAAAAACACATAACCTTATAATTAGATAAATAACATTTTCCCATCCCCATGACAACACCCCCCGAAAAAACTCTAAGTAATCAATAAAATCTCTCAGTTACAGAACTAGGTTATATTAAAATTATAAACATTTATTCAGAGGCAATTATTCACTACATTAACAAAATGCCTGAAGTCTTGAAACAGAAATTGAATGGAATACACTGCACCTGATGACCCAAAGCCCTTACTGCCACAAATGATCCTTCAAATTTTATCTAGCTGCATTATCGTGTCAAAATCATAACAACCTTTGATATAATAGAAAAATATTTAACGACCTCTTTTGTAAAATTCTAAAATGCTTGCTTAGTGCTAAACCAAAACACATCTTAATTTTTAATAGCTCTGGGCAACATGATAATCATCCTAATAAAATAAAAGAGATATCCAAGATGGGACCCTACAGCAAAACTCACAGCTCCACATAATTTTACATTTTCAAATTAAAAATGCATGCAAATCAAAGCCTACCCTACTCCATATCCAAAATGTGAATCATGGGACTGTAACTGAGGTCTGTTTAATCATGGCTTGGACATGAAATGCCTGTCACTTAAAATCTTGTTGAACTAAAAGTAAAAATCTAGTACTGTTTATAAATTTCTAACCTTAAAAATCAGCACCACTAAAATGGCATAATTTTTAAAATTCAATTCCAGATAGATTTGTATTTCAGCTTAGTACAATCTCAAATTAGTGAAACTTCCATTTTGACATGCATTCTCCAAGTCTTCACATCACAGTAACTAGTGAATCAATTATAGTTCAACAAGAATGTCAAAACTCGCAATGTTGAATTTGACATATTCGTGAAGAAAACGTATTACATCAGAAATGAATAGGCCTCAAATGTAGGATGAAGAGAAAGAATTACTTACTCTAGTATTTTCAAGTCATGTCACAGTGTAGGTTGCTTCACTCTTGGTCTTTTAAATAATTAAGCGACAAGCAAAAAAAAATAACAGTACCTCTCCAAAGGAGCCAGCCAAGAAGCTAGCAACTGATGAGAAAATGGCTCTAAAAAATAAATCAAACAAGGTGCCTCATACAGTTCCCTATTAATTAATTGAAAGACTGGATCATTGAATAACACTTCAAATGGCATTTTATTGAACATCCATTTGTCGAACTGTTCTGACTGAGATTGCATTAAAGTAGGGATTAGGAAATTTGCCGTTTCCTCACTGTAGTGTCATCAATTAGCAAAAGATGTGGGGGGCTGAGGGAGGTTTGATGAATAGCATTTCCGATGAAATGCCATTTGAGGATCTGATCCTTTGATGAAGTAATATAGACCGAACCAGTACATACATACAATGGAGCCAAGTACAGCATTTGATAATTGGAGCAAACCAGCACAATTGCCAAGATATCATAAGGCCTTGCTTTATCTATGGTGGCTGCCAAAAAAGCAATTAAGAGAAAATCAAAATCTAAGCCAAATATATTACTAGTAGTGAATATAGTAACATAGATAAAACATGAACTGAGTGGATAGCATGCCCAAAATCAAATGAGTAAACCATAAAAATAAGCACACTTGGAAGAGTGAACCAATAAACAATAAATTGTACTTTGGCTTTATTGCTTTGCTCTTCCAAGTGTGCTTATTTTTATGTTTTAACAGAGACAAAACAACTGGAACTGAGATCTTTAGAAATGAGTAGCTGCAAACTACATCAGAAAAAAATTGGAATTGTGGGAACAATACATCCAGGGGAAGAATGAGGTTTCACAAAAAGACATAAATTCCATAACCAGGAACACCACTCCAAGGACAAAACAAATTCTTTATTTAACACAGTTCTGGTACCTCGGCTTCTTGCCTTCTAATGGAACATTTTTAACACAATTCTGTCCCTATAAATACCCCCAGTTCTAATTATTTGATTAACTAATTAAAATAAATTGATTCATTGAACCAATTCATTAAGCAAACATTCTCAGACTTTTGAGCTATTGCACTTCCCTATGTAAGCCAAATAACATTAAGTATTTTAACAATAATTATAAATGCACTTTTGAACAATTTTAAATACATTGTCATTATATAACTAAATGTCTTATTGAATATATTTCATATATTTTAAATACATCCAAAACATTGTTAGAAACATTTTTCATACATATTATAAAGTACAAATAACATCCTAGCTTCCCTATTTCAAATAATCAAATTGTTTTCTAAGTTCATTCCATTAGGATTCAAGGCATGAAAATTAATAATCATTCTGCTCTCTAGTTTGTTTAATTATTTCTTAAACAATGAGGTTTAAAAGATTGCAGGACTTAATTGAGCTATGTAATATTTGACTGAAAATGATTGGCAGATTATAAGTGATATATAATATCTGCAGCTGGGGGTGTGTCAGTATGGTTTGTGATGTAAAATACTTTCAACCAGCATTGTGTCGGTGTGATTTGTTTTCACTTGTATAAGTGTATGATTGCTTATGTCATAAGTGATGGTTTAATAAAGATATTTCTTGTTTAAAAAAGGGGGAAGGAATTGAATAATTTATGCAATGTTGCTTAGATTATATGATGTATAAAAGTATATGTGAAATATGTTTGCTAATGTTAATTTGTTAATACAGTTTGATTAGTTTGTATAAATGTAAATTTGCCTATGACACAAGTGATAATTCAATAAAGGTCTTTAAAAAAGTTGCAACTAAGTACTATGTATCACTAATATAATTTAATACATCTTATCAATGAAGCAGAGAATGCTTAATATTTCCATGAGGCAGTCTATTTATTTTATTTATTTAATTGCCTTTGTTTACTAGAAAAGTCAAAGCACATTTTCAGTGGAGGCCTGGGTAAAAAAAGTTTAACAGCTATTACAAGTACAGGGTAATACAACCGTACATAAAATAAAGCAATCACTAATTAACATAAAACTATTATATGAAAGAATTAAAAAAGGATACAGAATACAATAGAAGTATATATCTGATATACATGCATGTATGTGTGTATATACATGTATATATATGTATGTATGTAGATATATATATATATATATATATATATATATATATATATATATATATGGGTTCCATACACAAGATCGAATTTTCACTAATTCGAAATAGTGCATGGAATGCTCACTGCAGCGAAAGTGCACTTAATCGAAAGGGTACTTATGTGAAGTTCAGTACAACGAACCGTTGTTGCACTGAACTTCCGTGCAGTACTCACGGACCTTAGGGTTAGGGCACAGGTCATATCCCCTTACCATGACCCATGCCCTAACCCTAAGGTCCGTGATAACTGCAGCACAGTGAAGGACATAGCAATGTCCTCCACTATGGTGCGATAGTCACGAACCTTAGAGTTAGGGTATGGGTTAGGGTAAGGGGATAGCTTTACTAACTATCCTCTTACCCTAACCCATGCCCTAACCCTAAGGTCCATGACTATCGCACCATAGTGGAGGACATTGCTTGTTTTTTATGTCCTCCTCTGTGCTGCGGTGTTTTCGGTGAAGTGCACTTGCGCAAAAGTTCACTTTCGTTAAAGTGAACTTTTGCAGAAGTGAGGCTTCCTATTACAAGTTCAAAGTAGTGAACTTCTGTTCTTGTAATAGGAATCCATATATATATATATATATATATATATATATATATACACACAAATATATATATATATATATATATATATATATATATATACACACACAAATATATATATATATATATATATATATATATATATATATATATATATATATATATATATATATATATATATATATATATATATATATATATGGTTCTACCTGACATAACCGACATTGCAAAACACCGACAACACAAACATCGACACCACATAATCGACAAACCATAAACACGAAACCTCACATGCCCGACAATCAAATAACCGACGGTCCACAAACACGAAACCTCATACGCTGCACACACCACAATAACAACAATCAACTAACAAAACACATCCCCTGTCCAAAAACCACACACACAACACAAGCACACCAAAATCCTTACAAACCCACACTAAACCTCACATACGCAACTATCTACAACCCTAACCCAAACCCTTACCCTAAGGTCCATCACTATCGCACACTCAGCTAACCCGCACCCTAACCCTAACTCACTTAACCCGCCCCTAACCCAAAAAATACTACTACCGCACACTTACCTAACATGGGCCCTAACCCTAACTCACTTAACCCCCCCCTAACCCAAACACTATCACTACCGCACACTTACCTAACCCGCGCACTGACCCTAAATCACTAAACCCACCCTTATCCCCACAGACCATCAATATCCACACTTACCTTACTCGCACCCTAACGTCCGTCACCATTTACTTACCATACTTACACAGCCTTTTTCCAAGTCAGTATCCTCGGCGTCGGTGTTTTGATCCATAGCGTCGGTCTTCCGGATTGTCGATCTTCTGGCGCTCACAAATTCGTTGTCGGTGAAATCAGCTGTCGGCTATCTCAGGTAAAACCATAGATATATATATATATATATATATATATATATATATATATATATATATATATAGATATGTGGACATATAGAGATATATACACACCTACATACATATATTATAAGCAATATCCAGCTTGTATGCTAGCAACTGAAGTAACAAAAATATCTTAATTAGTATTTCTGGTGGATAGATTTAGAGGTTTAGGAAGAATGAGAAGGTGGTGGGAGAGAATGCAGGAGACAAGGAGGAAGTAGTTGGGATTCAAAAGATTTAGGTGAGAAGGGTAAGAAAGAGCTGAGAGGAAAGGAGTTTTGAGATGGATAGCATAGTAGGACTAAGGGGTTGTTTGTAAATAAATATTTATGGAAATTGTGTGATCATTTGTGTGTCATTTTTGGTGAAGTAGTGAGAAGATGATCTTTATTCATGGCAGATCAACCAGGTGGAGATGCACAGTATGTTATCCATTTGGTGAGAAAGTGCTATTGAATTGATGAGGATTTATATTTTCTCACAGGCACAATAGAAGGGAGTTTTGGATTTTGGCTACATGGGAAGATTAGAGAGCGTCCCTATTTGATTTACTGGAAAAGGTATTAATAAGAAGTTTGTTAGACAATCCAAGGGCTCAGGACAAGTGTGAAGAAAGTGATGGGCACTAGTTGAGAAAGTATAATATTTTATGAACTTAATTCATTTGATAGAGTTTAAAAAGACTAGGGAGTTTAAGCCAATTTAACTGAATGAGGACATTGCTGTGAAGGATGTGCGATTGTGAGCTCAATGTGAATTAAGCTATTTTATTATAGATGTGTTCCATCAAAGAGAATTTGAAGGCCTGAAAGTTTGTGAAAGTGGGTGGATTTGGTATAATGGTTAAGGTATTTACCTCGTAGGCATTGGGTACAGGGTTTGATTCTAACCTCAGATTACTGGCTAGGCTTAAAATGGTCCTTTGGGGCAGGTAACCTACTGTTCACATGTGAACCTATGGAGGCAAAATAGAGGAAGGTGAGGAAATATAAAACAAGTGCGATATGTTTTCTGTGGGATTCAGAGAGATAGAGGTTCATTCAGCAGAACAAGCCCAGTTTTGTATGTGAAGGTCAAATTTCATCTTTTGATCTATGGTAAGTCTTAGAAGCTTAGAGACATTGAAAAATAATACTAGTATTAGCAATGTTTCTATGCAACATACCATTCCAAATCTTACATCTCAGTAGAGGGCATTCACCTGGGCTTCACTTAAATGACAGAGGTGCTCATTTCCTCACCATATTTTTGCTCCTAAAGAGAGCCAAGGGTTTTGGGGGAGAGACACACAACAGGAGAAGATCTTGCTGCTTTGTTGGGCAGATCCTATTGCACTACAGCCAGAGTCCTGTCATAGGGTTGGCTACTGTCTAGGTAACACCCTTGTCTGTTTATCAATATCTTTGGTCTTTCCAAAGAAGAAAGGATACAACAATTTAAACCACATCCCTTCATGTGACACAAGCATATGTGCTGCATCAACTGACCCATGTCTTTTCTGTTGCTATCTAATAATCTTTTGCACAAAGAAAATTAATTCATCCAACTTAAGTTGCTTTTTCAGTTGCCACAACAGGGAAAATAGCTTTTCTTTCATAATATGTCCCCACCTGGGAGGTGAAAATCCTGCAGGTCATTCATTCCTTCTACAGGCAAGAGCTACCAGTGAAAAGCAGTTTCATTATCTACATGGAGAATGGAGGTTTTCTTTTAAAACCTAATCCCTTGGCATATGCCAAGTAGCCTGGTCTATGGTTCCATATGTGATGGACATCAGTGAAGATATGTCACCTACTTCTGAAAGTAATGTAGGCCCTCAAGAATATTCTACCTTCCCTATAGTGAGAACTCCCATGAGGTGTCCACTGTCCAAAAGGAATCCTAACACAGAAATGTGTACCTCAGACATACATTCCCACACCTTCTCCCTGAAGAGATGAAAGACAGCTAAGTTGCATCACTCCCCCTTTCTCACTCCAGCTCCCACAGGTGCCTGGGACATTAATCAACCTTGAGATGCTTGGGTTGTTCTCACCGTTTATCCCCCAATGCCTCAGTGCAGATATGCCGAACAAGACACCTTGCAGTGTTTGTTTGGTGATTGCACATGCTCATTCATTCTCGTGCTTATTTTAATTAATTCATGAGTGATCCTGAATGATCAAATGCAGTGACAAGTCTTCATATCTCTCACCAGCATTTAAATCTAGAGAACACCTGAAGGTGTGGCTCCTGCTTATCCAATCCCTCCCTCCCTCCTTGCTAAAAGGAGAAAAGGGACAGACATAAAAATACCAAAAGGATAGTCCTGAACAAGACATTTCAGAGGCTACAGACCTTAAAAAGATTTTCACCTGGAGCCTCTAACCGAGTAGTAAAGTAATCTGCAAGCATTTAATGAGATATTGTGATAGAAGTCTGCTGGACACTAAAAGTTACTTCTTAATCTGTTGAGATCTATTTTTCTTTCAGACTTTAGGTATATAAGAGCTCCCTTTTGTATTAGAGAAACTTGGTTTGATCAAAGAACTTGAGAGTTCAAGACACATTTGTCTGTTGTTTAATTCCAGGCAAGTGAGTCCCAAATAAGCCATGGTATATCAGAAGTTTGTAAGTCCCTAATTATCTGTTTTTTTGGGGAGGACAGCTAAGATCTCCCTGTTAACTGGTAATGATATTCCCTTTTTTAGTCTTAATGTCTGCTAATAAAGTCTTTAAATTTCTTATATTAGATGATAGGTCCTATCATTGACAAACATTGATCATTATATGAGTATAGGTTAGAATTAAATGATTGCCTACTCCATGTGTTAGACTCTACTGTAAAGAACATTCTAGATTCACTTGTACTGTGACAGCTAGAGCTAGCCTTATGGAACCTGTTATCATTTGACTGCATATCTAAGGTCCATCGCGAGTTTCACACATTCCTCTCCTTTCCTCCCCATTGATCTTATTTCTTTCCTGTCTATGCCATTTGTTACTGGGAATTAATGGTATCCTATTACCTTTCCACTGCAGTTGTCTGTGTGATTTTAAAGATACACTTTCTGGCCTTCACAGCCATTGCATTAGGTGAGCAATTAAGGTCTCGTTCTTCCCTCTCTTTACACTCTTGTTCATCTGTCAGCTGTCTTTGCACAGCTGCTTCTTGAAATAGTGTTCATCTTGCTTGCATGCCTCAAATGAAAATATGCTCAGCCTTCCATTCTCAGCTATTGTTCCCACTGCTATAATATTTCAATTGCCATCACTTATGAAGAATATACTTTCGTGATCAGTAAGCTCAGGATGGGAAGAAAACAGCCAGCACTTCATTCTAGATCTTTACCCATGTTGAAGACAAGTAATCCATTTTTATGGCCCCCTTTTCCCTGCCACAACATAACCTGCTGCAAATATCCACCTCTCCGAGTGTAAATTATAGGGTTCCCACTTTCCCTTATATCACAGCTATGTTCTGTGACCAACCTCTCTCTCTCTCTGTTTCACACATACGCACGCACGCATGCATGCACGCGCACATAGATCCGGCTGTTGTTATTCCCTTTCCTAAGAAAAAAAAGTTTAAAAATAAAAATTTTAACAAACAGTACTTAACTGGCACAGGCAAATCAAAGCTGCAAAAAGATAAGCCAAACTGTAGAGAAATGTTACTAAATTCACTGTCAGACCAAGCTCAACATGCTAAAGTCCATTTGAAATTGATAAACATGTATGTTTTCAAATCAGCAGTATTTTTATCACCTAGAGAAAATGCATGTCTTTGTACTGTTTAAATGTTTGGTGTCTGTAAATATTGACACCAGTGACCTGCAAAGTGCATACAGAGTTTTGCAAATTTGTGCTCTAAAATTATAGGTATCATTTTATATATATATTATTATATATATTATATATTTTACATAAACATTTGCCATTAAAATAGGTTGCAGCCAAATGACACATAGGAAAAAAAAACATTTCCAATGAAATAATTCTACAATGAAAATTTGTGTGGGAAAACAATATTATTTCTGCAATACTCTATAACTCTAAATGAATTCCTGGATGTTTTCTAACAAAGCCAAGTAAAACCATATGGGAAATCCTCTTCTTTTGGCTTTTCCTAGTTAGGGGGTACCACAGTGGATCACCTGTCCGCTCATGATTGGCAGTGGAGTTTTACGGTGTCAAGTTGCCAGCTTGGCGCCCAACCTTCCACAGAAGGCACACACAGATGCACACACTCACGTATAGGGCCAATTTAGAGTGTCCAATCCACCTACAGCATGTCTTTGGGATGTGGGAGGAAAATGGAGCACCCGGAGGAAACTCACATGACCACAGGGAGGACATGCAGACTCTTCACAGAAGACACCCCAGCCGAGGATTGAACGAAAAAAACTCTTGCTGTGACCGCAAGTAAAACTATATGGGAAATGCTAAGAATTAATAGCCCTAGAACCATGTTTTATACTGTGTGCAGACTACAGCTTGTAGTTATGGTATCAAATTGGATATTGATAAATGACAACATACAATGTTCAAGCAAATGCAAAGTAATTATAGAATCTGAGATATGAAAAAAAATATTGCTTCATCTTTATTCAGTGATTGCTGGAAGACATAAGGGTAGATTACAAATGTAATGGTGATATAATAAAGGACCATCATTTGATAATGCATTCCCTTTTTACAAAAATGCATATGGAACTTATAAGTTTGTCAACTAAATATGAAAATTGTAGAGATGCATGCATTCAGTGTATGTATGTTTTATACAGGTAGAATAAAACATCTCTGTGATAGTAAAATGAAATGAAACTAGCTGGGTCATTGCAAAAAGAAAATATAGCTGACTAAATTACAAGTGAAGTGACTATGTAAATGGAATTGAGTAGTCTGTATCCTATGCCAAATGAGGAAGTTACCTCCAGAAGAGGTATCTTTTCTTTAGGTAAAGGCAAAGGAATACTTTGCAAAATCAGCACTTTCTAGGGCAGTTCTGAGATACTGCTGATGTAATTTTAGCATATGTTGCTACAATAGGAAAACTATTGATCAGGAATGAGTCCGCACAACAATGGCATTGCTGCATGTGTTAGGAAGTGAGGTGGTGAGAGAGTGAAAGAAACTGATGACTGTAATACAAATGATGCTCTGGCCATTAAGGACTCCTCTACTAGTGACACTCCATGGCAAAATATAGAAAATGCATGGGGTTTATTTATGTTATTTATTTTAATTTGTCTACCGGTGTAGTTGTATTGAAAGAAAAGGCAATCACTCCCAGCTGATGTTTGTTGGGGGGGGGGTCTCTTAAGTTTCTTTGGAGAAATTAGAATTTAATGGCTTGCATTAGTGGGTTAGTGGGTTAATGCAGAATAGAGAGGGATAATGCTTTCATGTGAGGGGCACAAATGTTTTTTCAAAAGGCCTGACAAAAAACTATATCTAGAGATGTGGACCTACAGATCACCTAACAACCAATTGCAAGGTGAAGTTTAAAAATTACTCGGACCATTATTATCTCATAAGTAGAAATTCAATGAATATGCAAACTGGTTGATGTGGAATATGTGAGTAAAAGACCTTACTGTGAACTGCTGAGTATTAACCTTATGGAATTGGTATTGATTGCTTATACTTTCCTGAGTGGGAAGTGAAACTGAAAACCTCCTGTATATTTTTTTTTTCAGACAGAAAGCAGTTTTCTATATGAAAATGACAAAGTGTGTTTTTTTCCTCATACTTGTCTGACATGTGGAAAAGGAAAGCTGCTGGGAACATGATACTAAATTTCGCCAATACTCTAAAGGAAACATAATAAGGAAGGACACAATTGGGTGGTCTGAACTTTCTCACCAACTCATATTTACATGAACTGCAGGGTGTACTCCTTGCTGTCTTAAAAGGAAAAACTGTTCATTTTGTCTGTAAAAGATGACTCACACAACTTACTCACAGGGAAAATTCAAAAGATCTGCAGTAGTAAAAATTTCCATTTACTCTATGGCTCTCCTATTCTGGGACGACATTACTAAATGCAGCCTTTTAATGTATTAGTAAAGTTGGATCGCATGAGTCATTAAACTATTCAGAAATGATTATAACACATTTATATTTAAAGAAAAAGTTCCTTTATGCCTAAAAGTATTATTTATTTACATGGAATTGACCTGTTTCAAACAAAACCTGAACATTAAGAGAACTTGTGCATGCAGAGGATGGCATCTGTGCACTTCAGGAAACTTATGGACTGAAACACTAATGTTATTGGTATACAAATTGTGTATATGTGTTTCTCTGGGTAACTGTATACATATGCATATATCTAATAGGTATATGTGTACATATATGTATGTATGTGAATGCTCATGTGTATGTGTTTGCCTACATGTGCATGTGTCTGTCTGTTGTATTTCTTTGTCTATATGTGTGTGTATAGGTATGTGTGTCTGTTTGTGTTTGTGTGTATGTGTGCGTGTGTGTGTGTGTGTGTGTGTGTGTGTGTGTGTGTGTGTGTGTGTGTGTGTGTGTGTGTGTGTGTGTGTGTGTGTGTGTGTGTGCATTTGTGTGCACGTGCATCTGCAACCATGAGTCTAGCTGCTCCAGAGTTTTCTTCTCTTTTGTGATGTAATCCCTAAAAAGCAGTTGGGTGTTCTTACATGCACTATTTCTGAGTGCAAAGAAAATTGTAACACCTGGTTTATTATAATAAGACTTTCAATGGGTGTTTATCGTTACACACTACACCAGAAAAAAACAAGCCCTGGTTTTGTTGCTACATATCATTTTAACAATGAATAAAATGAAGAGGTGTTTCAAGACGATTGAGAGCATCCCGTCAGTACATGGTTTCAATGCTTACCACATGTTCAGGCCCACCACACTAAATGAAGACAATAAAGGCAGTGGATTCTCAATATTTGCAAAATGTACTTCACCTTCATACTAGTTAGATAAGATAACAAGTCTGGAACTCATCTACTTCCAAGTTACTACTAACAAGACCACTTGCCACATCATAGCTTATAGGAACCCTTCTATGTCTCCCACACGTCATAATTTCTGCCGAACTCTTAAGGACTCCCTAAGCAATTTACTCAAACACCATTCTCATAGGGGATTTCAGCTACATCCCCATTAACTGGAGGATGTATACATCCTCTAACATGATGCACTAGATTTTTGGACTTAATCAGTGCAAACTCTCTGAACCAGTTAGTCCATACCTCAACCACAGGGATAAAATGCTGAACTTGGTCCTCACCAATACTGGACACCTCTGCTCCCTAAAAATTGCAACTCCCTTCCTGGTCAAATCGGACCACATATTAGACACATTCATCTTAAGGCTGAAGTCAGAAGTATCCTCCAACAACTCAGTATTGATATTATGCCTTGGCTAATCTACTGAAACTGAGTGATGACCTGGCTAAATTCAATATCCCCTTTCAACTCAGTGACCCCACTGCTTATGCAGAATCCTTTACTGCTAAATTCTGTGCACATGTGAAAAGCTGTTTTCTAAGAAGTAAATATAATGGCAAATTAAAAAAAATAACCCTATGGCGTTACCCAAATGTAAGTAGGTTCTATAATAAATGAAACAGCTCATTGCATGTAAAAAGTAAATATAACTGTCAGGATACCAACAAAGTTCTTGCTAATCTTAACAGGGAATGCCAGACCCTGATCAAATTAACTAAAGCAGATATGAGATAAAATTTGCCACTCAGGCAAAGGACAACAGCAAAGCCTTATTTACCAACTTAAATAAGTTCTAAAGACACTATCCAATGCAAATAACCTGCTTTTATGCAACTGAAAGCTATACTGAGCTGCTTACTGGACAGCTAGAAACAGGACCTGTTAGACCACTAGAGAGGCTATTGAATGTCAGCCTCCAGAAAGTCTTTGTACTGGATGAATGGAGGACAGCAACTGTCATCTCCTTGCACAAAGGTGGGGCATCATTGGACCTGGAAAGTCATAGACCCACATATCTGACCAGCCTCATCAGTAGGCTATGGTTCATTATGGAATTAAAAATTGAAGACAAAGGTAGCCCGTAACACTTGACACAAGCTAGTTCAGATTTGCTAAGAGCAGATCCTGCTTACTTAACTTGATAAACTTCTTTAAGAAGGTTACTAAAACAATGTATGATGGTAAATCAGTACACATTGCTTACCTAGACCTGACAAAGGCATTCAACACCATGTCAAATTCACATATTGTAGATAAACTATCCCAGCTAAATGTTAATCCCTGTGTAACTCAATGGATAGCAAACTGGGTCACAAACAGAACCCAGGAAAGAAGGGTGGGCTGGTATTCCTCCTCCAAAAGGCTTATCACTAGTGGTGTACCTCAAGGTTCAGTAGTTGGGCCACTCCTCTTTGGCATTTACTACTCAGATGTCAAAGCTGCTGTTAAGAACCACACGTTTATATCAATTTTGTGTCCAAGTGTGCTATTGTTCTTTCCTAAAAGGGGGGAAAATCTCTCTTTCCTTCCTACCTTGACTTCTTCAGTAACTTCTTCAATTAATTTCTGGGGATTTTTTCTCTCCATAAACATCTCCATTAATTTATCACACTCCTTAAGAAAATCTAGTTCACTGAAGTCATTCCACATATCTCCACATATATCTGACGAAGTCTGCAGAACAAAAACGCGATTATTTAGTTAAGCATGTATGTTTTATATATTAAAGTTTATTTTGGATTATCCATAGTTGAGCCTGGTTCTTCTGAAGTGCTCTTTTGTTTGGTTATTGGTTGCTGCCCTTTGTGTGGTTTAAGCCATGCTTTCCTGCTTTGTTTGAGATCCTGTGTAGTTATATTTTCATGGCATTCTCCCCAGTGTGACCTGCAATTGGAGGTTCTCCTTCTGGAACATGTCCTGTACATGTCCCAGAGTAGGCTGCACCAGGCAAGAGGCTGTCATACAGCAGCTTGGTGAGAGATTTTATTTAGCTCAGTTCCCCTCCATTTATGTGAATGACACATCTGTCATAAGGTGGGTAGACTCTAAGGCATAGCTTTAGGAGGTGTCCACCCTTGGACTATGCAGTAGTTATGCTTATTCCTCTAGTTTCTCCATGCACCAGCCTGGCAATCTTCTCTGAGTTCCAGCCACCAGCAAGGCTGCACTGGAAATCTACTTACTATGCTCCCCCAAGGATAGGCATGCCCATCATCCCCTGCCTGAACTGTCAAGCTGCTAAACAACCTTTCCTGGGCTGGAATCAGGGCTTCATTCCTCTATGCCAGCAGACGGAGTTTAGGCTGATTATCTTGGATGATGTAATTTGTTTAAGGGGTACACTGACTCCCAGACTGCAAGGGACACCCATTTTAACCACCCATAAATTCATCCCATACATTTTTTTGATTCAGTACCCTAGGCCTATTCCCTGCAGAATGGATACATTGCTTGTATATGGGATTTTTATTCACCATAAGTATTTTCAAACATGCCCCGAGTCTTGACTTAATATTCTGCTGTAGGCAATATCATCTATTCTGATGTAGAAGAGTTGTTAGAACATTTCATGTGTGACTGGTTTAATGACAGTCTTGAGTGTCATGAGTCACATACAATAAATGAACTCTGGAATGACAAGGGCGTACAAATATTTGCAAAATGCCTTCATACGTGCTCTGGCCTAGTCACAATGGCTTGTGTAGTGCATAAAAGAAAAGATGCTCAAACTTACTCTTGCAAAAGGTATTCTAATGCAACTCCTTCAACATCTTAGGGCTCCAAATCTTATACTAATCTGGAAAGGCTACTAAATGATGTCCCTTCACAAAAAAATTACTATTCTATACAATGTGAATGGACTGTAAGGATAAATAAGTGATAGCATTCCTAGGATATCATAAACTACTGACTGACTCTACAGTCTATAAACAATGCTGTCACTATCTCATTTAGGCACAATTCAAGTTACATATGATACTTTGTCATAAATTAAGAAGTGCCATGAAATCCAATACATCCTAAAGAAACTGTGTGGTCCTGAAATTTAAAAAATGTTAACAAAGTAATCCTTTGCCTTATTGCACATATGACGTTGGTGGCTCAGATGAGGGAAAATAGCAAAAACATAATATGAGAATTGATGAGTATCCTGTGGGTAAAGCATCAATGTGGATAGCTATAGGCAGGTGTCACTCTTATTAAATTAAAGATGCTCAGGAAGCAATAACTGGAAATCTAGCTAGATTCTGAAACATTCAGCTTAACAATCCTCTGATGCATTTATGTCAGTGGTAGGTAACTAATACAGGAGAAACAAAAGAGAAAAATGTATTAGCTGATGCATATAAGATCCAAATAGAAGGATCGTGGAAGGACAGAGATAAAGTCAAAGTCAAAAGTCAGAGTAAACTTTATTGTCATTCAATCTACACCACAGTGTAGATGAACGAAATTGCTTTGTTTTCAGTGCAAAGATATACATACAGAAACATATTTTAGTAAAAAGTAATTTGACATCACAAAAAGCAAGACATAAAATATAAATGGGTATAAATATAAATCGAACAACTTAACAGATATTGCACAGTGTATATTGCACTCTCTTGGATATCCCTTATCAGGGTACAAGTTAGAACAGACAGAATTACACATTCAATATGGACATTGACTATTTATATTTCACTCGTATGAACTGTGTAAAATTTGTGAAAATACTATTCCTGATCAGGCAGATGTATACATTCCTGGGTGATGGGGGGGGGGGGGGGGTGAAGAAGTTGTCTTTCTTCTAGTTCGCTTGTAAGCAGAATTTAACTGTCTAATGGATAAGAGGAAAAAAATGTTTAGCCTGGAAGTCTTGCAGTGCATGCTTCTGTATCTTCTACCCGGGGATAGCTGGTTGAACATGCCATTTTCAGGATGGGTAAGTAAGATACACGTACACAGAGATATTTGCAATCCTCCCTTTATCATGGCAACGTGGAATGTATGTAAGTTTTGCGTAATAAAAATTATGTTGGGGCATACTTGCATATGAATGGAGAATGACACAAACAAGTCATCAATAATGTATTCACTCCAACAGGCCAGGCAGTGTGGTAGCTGTAGACACACACCAGTATTACCAAGACCATTAAATATAGTATAAGAGGATAACGTATCTGCATCCTGAAACACTGAGATTATCAAGAAACACATATTCTACTTGCTTCATGATAACTACGTACCATATAAAGCTACAACATACAGCAAAATTCCCACAGCAGTCATATATATGAATTGAGTGCATAATTAACGATTTGTGTCACAGTGCATTCATGCTGAAACATTCTTTTTACATCTGTAATAATTCATTGGCAGCCACTGACGTGACACAGCAAATATTGCAAGCCACGTACCGAACCACACAGGCACATGTGTAAAGAAAATGGCAGGTAGCACAAAATGTTGTACCAAATATAAAAACATTATTTTTAACTTCCAATATGGGAGTTCTCTGATCTGTAAAAATACTAACTCCATCACTGCACAAACATAAACACACAGAAAAATGAAGATAAATAGAAAAAACATACACTCACTCACCTTTTCCCTTTGTCTGACTCATGTGACTTTGAAGATCACATGCAACACAAATAGTCTG